>NC_057812.1:198638704-198801926 GCF_018294505.1 Triticum aestivum
ATAATCTGTCAATTGGTTTCTCTCTCAAACATTGTGTCTCGATGCCTCGCTTGGTAGCCCCCTCGATATGGAGACTTCTCGCGCGCGCACAGCTATAGTGACGATGACGCTGAACCCAGTGTGCCTTGTTTTTACCGGCCTCATGTGATAGTTTTCATCCTGTTTTCTGTTAATTAACAAGGCAACCTTTTCTTTGTTACTACTAGTGAATCTGAAATCATTCGGGGCAGACATAAAATATATCACTTCAACCCAATTATCGCAACAACTATTTTAAAAGAAATAAGCTAGCTGCCTGTGCGTTGCACGGAACATGAAGATGCATTTGTATGGGTAGTTTATCTTGTGAGAGAAAAGGTTGAATGAGGGAAGGCCTTATTTGCGAACATGGAGAGACGTGTGGGTACATTTTTGCAAAATTGCCATAGTTTCTTTCCTATCCGTTAGATATAAATCCGACGGCCTATATTGCAGGATGGCACGCACACCATCATCACCAACTCTGTTTTCTACTCCCTCCGTCCGAAAATACTTGTCATCAAAATGGATAAAAAGAGATGTATCTAAAACTAAAATACGTCTAGATACATTTCCTTTTATCCATTTTGATGACAAGTATTTCCGGACGGAGGGAGTATTTGTCTTTTTAGAGATTTCAACAAGTGACTATGACTGGACCTTACCAACATACTCAAAAAAGTAGTCCATAATTTTGATGTTACCCTCTTTTCTTGGCGGTGCAGTGCCATCTGGATACCTCATAAATAAATAAAGTACTACATGATACTAATATATGATACATGGCGCAGGAGTACTAAGTATTATTAATACAGTTTTGCTAGAACTCGTCTAGATGAGATATAATTTGGTCTCATTCATCTTTTATAGCCATTGGATGTGATGCTATATAAGATGCGTGTGTGCTGACGTGGGTTATATTTGTTCTTGTGCAACGAACTAACCACTACATGTCATGTTTGATAGTCTCAAGTCATTAAAAGCATACAAGCCCCACATCTCTTCTTGGTTGATTCCTCTATTTATGTCAAAAAATAAGAAACAACATGAGAGTTAATGCACCATGCCTATGTGTTTACTATTTGGTTTTCGTAAGATGACTTAATACTCACCTAGACGGAGGGAGTATTCGATTTGATAGCGGGCGGCACAGTTCCCGATATGGCTTTAATGCAGACGAGGGAGGGAGTAGCGGTTCCCGATATGTTGAATGACCAATGCATCCTTCTTCAATTAATGCATGAGGGAAGTAATGGGAGGAGGTCCGGGAAAAGAGGCTGCACGATGTGAATGCAACGCAGTTTGCCCTCATTGCCCTCATATAAAGGCGCCCCTCCATTCCAATGCATCTACCACATCGTACGCACCTAAGCATTTGCCTAAGCACCTACACTAAGCGCAAAAGAGCTCACTCCAGACCCATGGCGGCGATGCTCGTGAGCGGCCAGCGGCTGCGCCAGATGGTCCACGACGCCGGCCTGCAGCATGGCGCCGAGGATCGTCTCCAGAGGGTGTTGGAGACCGGCTGGTGGATGGCCGCCTTCGACGCCAACTATGACTCTCAGTTGGACCAGATGATCGCTGCCACCAGCAACAAGTTCACCGTCCTCAAGAAGCTCGCGAACGACATCGTCATACTCCTCCAGCCCGCGTGCCCGGGCTCCTCATTGCCTGCCACCCTAATCGGCCTCCATGGCCGGAACCTCTTTCAAGCACTGGTGGCCCTGCGACTGCCCGCCGACGCCACGAAGAATGTCCACCTGGAGGTCGCGCTCGCCGCGAGGCGCCTCGCCCTGCAAGAATTCGTCAACCTACACATCCACATGTACGAGGAAATCGTGTACATAGGTATCTACAAGACCAGTGAGGATGCTACGACGTTGGCCTTCCTCAACCGGCTGGAAGCCTTGGATGCCTTTGCTGAGAAGCACCTCGACCTCGCCACAAAAGCCGCCGCTCCTTAGCCGCCGGTCGGTGGCCTGGTGCACTAAGTTGAGGAGGAGGAGGTCGTACGTTCGTGGATCCATCTTTCTTATTGCCTTCTGTAACCACCACTGCGATCGCATCATCGTGGCCTTAATTCTTATTGTGCTTTTGCATTCTCATTCCAGTGAATACCGACATGTGCGATCCCTTTGCTTAATTATATGCATCACTGTAACTAGTACTCCATCCGTCAATTTATAAGTTGTGCTTACCTTTTCCATCAACTTCATGCAACGGGCGGGCATCTTGCTAGAAACACTAGAATATGTTTATATAATCCGTATGTGATAGTCCATTTGAAATCTCAAAAAAGACAAATATTTAGGTACGGAGGGAGTAATATATTAGGAGTATATCAAAACAATAGTTATTTCTTTCAAATTTGTGAAAAAATACTACTATTCTACTACTTTGGATCCGTCGCAACGCATGAGCACATTGCTGGTAAAAGGAAAAGGCCTGCCGCATTCGCGTCGCACCCCCACACGCCCGGGAATCGGGAGTACAACACGGCCCGTCTGGCACGACACATGGCTTAGGGATGGCGTGTTGCCTAGAATTTTCACTTTCATGTGGGACCGCCATTGAGCAAACTGACACCCGCCCGCCGCTGGGTTGGAAAAAAGAAACGAGGGGAAGATCTAGATGTAGCACGGAAGCCAAGAAATTTGGTGTCAGACGGGGCTCGTTGATAGAGTAGGAGCATTCCATACTAGTACTACTCCTACTAGTACCAAGTTTGTACTCCTAATACTATATTACTAGTACTACCACTATACAACTAGTAGGTACATGCACGGCACAACATCGTTGGAACAAAAAACGGGAAGATCTTGTTTTGGGTGATTTATCTTTTTTTCAATCAACGTAGTATGAATAATATGATGTGGGGGGCCCCATGAAGCTTACGTGGCTTGGTTGCATGGCTACGGAAGGTTAGAGAAAAATAAATAGATAATGTGTTTAGAGTGCACTACACTAAATAGATATATATACTTTGGATCCATTGCAACGGACCAGCACATCTATATCCCCTATATAGTGTGTGAAAAACTTTGAAAGTTGGTCGTTGGATGAAGCCAATCCGACGGTACAAAGATGGCAAATCCGAGCACTACTGGCCGTTGGATATCATCCACCAGATTCTGCCACATGTATAATCTAGAAGACTCCATGGTTGAACTTAATTCATGACTAAGGGCCTCTTTGATTCATAGGATTGTAGAAACACAGGAATAGGAAAAAAGTAGGATTGGAATGGCATGTTCATTGGATCCCTATAGGATTTGAGTTTATTTGATTGGGTCACATGAAAAACAAAGGATTTCTTTCAAGAGGTTGGAGTGCATGTTAGAATTCCTGTGAAATGTAGTACAAATGAATCCTTAGGAAACTATTCTACATGATTCAATCCTACGAATCAAACGACCAACGTAGGAAAAATTCCTAAGGATTCTAATCCTTCAAAGATCCTATGAAAATCCTTTGAATCAAACATACCCTAACTTTGCCACAGCTAAGCTTAGGCAAAGTTATTAGTTCTTCAAAACGAGAGAAACAAGTTGGCAAGCCGAAGGGAATCTTGCCACATTTTTTGTGTGTATGTCATGTGGGGCCTTAGTGTGGCTTGCCTAAGGTGTGGCTTGAATCAAACACTCGCCTAAGTTAAGCAAACTTGCCTAACCTTACATTCCACCAAATTTTGCCACATGTTAGAATCCAGAAAGCTCCACTTGTAGAAGCATAATGCACAAACCACCAAAATCTCATGCGTGCAATGCACGTGTACCTTACTAGTACTAGTTGGTAGTAGTAAGAAACAAATTCCAATTTTGGCATGAGCTCGTACTGCGGGAGCACCACAAGGCCTGCCGTAGGAGTTACATTTCCCTCTCGGGGCCCACAGGACCGAACTTCAGTGGCTTAGTGGTAGAAACAAGAAACGTGATGGTCGCCGTGGTTCAACTTCCATGGACAAGCTATCATGTCTGCTGACACATGTATATCAAAACTAGAGTGTTTATATTTCAAGCACGTGAACAAGTATTATCCTACTATTATGGATCCATTGCAACGCACGGGCCAGCACATTGGTAGTAGTAGTGTCCATCTCTATCTCTAGAGGCCTTCGCTCGTTCATCCTTTTCTCTCACAAGATAAACTACTCATACAAATGCATCTTGATGTTCCGTGGAACGCACGAGGATGTTTCCTTGGGGGTCTCTCCAGCGCGGCGTGGTCGTAGTTGCAAGTTGACGCCCCTTGAGATGCCGACGTTGAGGGGCACTCGGATTTCTTCCGATGAGCAGGTAAGATGAGTTTGATCATGTAGTAAATGCATTCTAAAGACTACTTCCATGTCCATTTCCTAATTCTCCCCCTGCCCACTGTTTCTAAGGTTAGGCTCGGTGCGAGTGGAGATTGGCTTGCATATGTACGGGAGGGTACCAACATCAATTTGCACAACATTTACAACGGTGAAACCGTTCCCGTAGAACCTTTGTTTAACATTGGGATCATCCATGCAACGGGCCACCGCATGAATTGGTACGATGGAACCACGGTGAGATTGAATAAGATAGCATGAACCTTGCACATGGCGGTCAAAGGCGGACCATGCTGTCTGCGGCCGATTTGTTGCCGTACGAGTAGGAAGACGTTGTGCTCCTTTCTAACCGCATCTTCGCGGTGACAAACCAGGGGACTTATTTTGTATGGGACACATCCTACGATATAATCCCTCTCTCCCAGTTTATTTGTTTTGAATCTTTTCGTTTTATAAGTTTCAAATTCAAATTTAGAGCTCCCCATCACATGTTGAGATTACAATGTCCATTAAATCATTGCATGCATGTATAATAAAGAAACAAATCTCGAGTTTGGCACGAGTTCATGCTGCGGGAGCACCACAAGCCTTGGCGCAGGAGTTACATTTCCCTCTCAGGGCCGTCGGGACTAAGCTTCAGCGCCTTACTACACCTCCTTTGAGTCAATAACATGTGGACCCGATAGGTGACTGGTCCACATGTAATGCTCCCGTAGGCAGAGGGGCAGTGGGGCCAAGAGGGGTGAGCCATAGGTCGGGGGACGTGCGGTTTCATGGGTTCGAGCAGCGTCGTGGGAATCGTGGGTGGCTGTGGTAGAAACTTGATGGTCGCCGCATTTTAGGTGGCCCACATGTCATGCACACAAAGGCAGAGGGGCGGTGCGGCCGAGAGGGGTGAGGCGCACGTCGGGGGGTGTGGTGCCGTGGGTTGGAGAGGCGTCGTGGGAATCGTGAGATGAAACGTGATGGTCGCCGTAGTTGAACTTCCATGGACAAGTTGTCATGTCTACGGACACATGCACTGCATACCGATCACTGGAAGGAGTAGTAGAGAAAGCTATATATGCGGATAAATAGTTCCTTATAGTCAAGCGGACCCATGCTACTAATCTATTCCAAAGACATGCACACCATCGAAATAGTCCATCTATATCAATATACACCGAGAGGGAATAATTTTTTTTACAAGAGAGGAAATAGTTCATCCATCCATAACGCCCTCCTGCTGGTGCAGCCTTTTCTTCTTCTTCTTCTTCTTCTTCTTCTTCTTCTTCTTCTTCTTCTTCTTCTTCTTCTTCTTCTTCTCATTCTCTGTGGGAGACGGCTTCACAACAAGCTCTTTGGACCTTGCAGATATCTCAAAACTCACACGGGCATCGAGGGCAGCATATTTTATCCGCTCGTACGTCAAGGGATAATTCTCCCATCCAGACGACCTTAATGCCACCGTCTGGTCACCCTTCTGAAGATTTGTACCGAGCACAAAATTTGCTACGTTGAATAGGGATGGTGTCTTTTTATCACAAACTTCTACATGAATTTTGATTCTGGTTTGTAGGTCAGTGATGCTATTCAAATCAAGGTTGTACGGCTCCAGCTTCTGTTTGTCCCCTTCGATGGCTGCCCCATAGAAGTATGCGTCCTCCCGAGACAAGAAATCATGAAGCTCACCTGGTATGGAGGGCGAGTGTATGATGTGGTACACCAAAACATCATCTTCGAAGCACAGTGAAGGACGGCGGCGCGCTGGATCTTCCCAGGGGCACGCTCCGTGTACTCCGCGTCGAGACCGATGACCCTCATCTCTACCTTTTCGAGGGAGTTGGATACATTGTTGATCCACTGCCGAACAACCCTTGGGTGGACGGTGATGGTGGCAACTATGCGCATCGAGCCTTCGACGAGGACATGTTGGACGCTAAAAATCTGCATCTCGATCTCTATCGCCATTTGGAACCGCTAGAACGGAGGGCTATGGTTTGGAGAATTAGGATTAGATGGCTAGTCTAACTGAAGTAGTAGATGATTATTTAAAGAGGTTAAAACAATGTGAACGCAGTGGGGTTTGGATGCAAATGAAGACGAAGGGGAGGTGAAGAAGCCGAGGAGAATCGGTTCCCGATGGAGAAGTAAATGGGAGAAGTGGCATGCAGGCAGTTGATTAGACGGCTACGTAGACTAAACGAAAAGGCTATGCGGGTAGACTGATAAGTCGTACCTGTTCGTGTACGTGCCCATCCTTCCTGATAGGTGGGACCTATGCAAACAGATAAAAAATGTGTCGTAGTTTTTTTTGAGCGCGTGAGTGGGAGACACAACATTCTCTGGTTAAGGAATACTCCCTCCGTTTAGGTGAGTATAAGTCACCTTATGAAAATCAGGTTTTCCCAAAACCTTTAGGCGTGGAGCATTAACTTCTTGCTCGGTCCCCTCCCAGCCTCGTTAGCCAGTGTTCTCTTCCTCTGCTGCCACGTTCTACCTTTCCATTTTTCCTCTTCTCAAGTGTGGAACGATCTGCATGCCGTTCTTGATGCACCAGAACGACCACTGCATGCATCGCGGCAGAGCGTTGATTGGGCATGCAAGAGAATTTGGTTCTGCTCGCAATATGGATGATACCTGGACGATGAAGTGAACAGGCATGCTAGCATGGGAGACCTATTTACGCTATACAATACTAGAGTACTCATCTACCTACTGGTAGTAGTAGTAGTAGTAGTAGTAGTAGTAGTAGTAGTAGTAGTAGTAGTAGTACAACTGTGGTACACTTGATGGTCAAAATACTATTCATCCGGTCCTCACAGTGAAGTGACAACACCCTGCGCCTGACACTAGTCCAGGAGGCGTGTTCGGGTTACCAAAGTCAGCCTCACCCTGTGCACAGTGCAGTCTGCCACCGCCGCTGTACAACACATTGGCGCCTCACCTCGTCTCCCTCTCCGCTCCCATAGCACCACTCCATCTCCATCTCCTTCTCCGTCTCCATCTCACTATTCCCCCGTGTACCGTCGCCTCACTCGCCTCCCCCAGTACCACTATTCCCTCGCTAGCCACTCCATCACCGACATCCTTCTCCCCCGTAAATCAAGCCCCCTTCCAAACTCCACCATGGCCGAACGTGAACTGCGCAGCATCCATATGAGCCGCGATAGGATCAATCTCCCCAGTGACATCCTCGACCTCTGTTGTTCGTGTATGGATATGTTGAGCGCCCTGTGGCTGGCTGCATGCTCGAGTGACATGCACACGGCCATCGTCGAAGCGAGGCCTAAGCTTTTCAAGACACCCTGCTTGCTGCTATCTGGTCTTGCGAGATTGGCTCACCATGATACGGAGGCGTGCATGATGCCCCTCGACTTCAATCCGATCTCCATTAGCCGAAACTTCTTTGCAGGTATGTAGTGGGTCGCCGTACATCATTTCCCTCGACATCGATCCAATCACCATCGCCCGAAACTTCTTGGCAGGTATGTACTGGGTCGGCATGAACTCCCACTAGATGGCTGCCTTCAGAGAAGACGGTAAAAAGTTGGTGCTCGTGAACTTCCAGACCTCTCATGAGATTGTCCTTCCTCCGTTGGATTATATAGAGTATTACCATCACGGTCCAAGTCATCTAGATTACTACGTCAGTTGGACGGACCTTGTTTTGCAGAAGATTGTAATCTGCCAAGTGCCCACACGACATGCGAATTACGCAGACTTCAAGCTAATTGCCTTGTTCGACCGTGGACTCACCTATCTTTACGCCGGCGCCTTGTTTAGCTGGAGACAACTCAGCTCGCAGTGGATCATCGTCAAAGCTGATACACTCTTCTGTGATGCTATTGAACACAATGGCATCATCTACGCGATCGACAAAGCAGATGGCACCACGTATTGCTGGGATGGCGCGTGTAAGTTGTTTCCTCTCATGTTAATGATGACGCCATGACAGTGTTTGAACTTTTTGTGATGATTGGCATATCTCTGTTTGAGCAGAATTTGAGTAGAACTATGGCAATGTATTAGAGACGCCATAAATCAGCTATATTTGGAATGAGTTAACTCATGCGATTGTGACCATGTCATTACAGCCAATTTGTACCCTGAATAATCAAACGGTTAGGAATATATGGATATTATCCTTATTTTATAGTAATCTATATACTACTACTAAATATGAGTGTGCATCAATGGCCATGTTAGTTTCCTCATTTTCATTATATAGAAACATGCACCACACTGTTGGTTTCATCTAACCATACATTAGGGAAGTAAATGTGCATATGGAGAACTCTATATTTGGAAGTAGTGAAATCCTGCAATGCTTACCATGTGTACATACCTATATTCGCCCTTCAGCAATCAATGGCTAGAATAATATCCTCACAAAAATTTTGCCCACAGAACACGAGTATATAACAATGCATGGTCTGTTAGTTACCTTGAAGAATTTGTTCGTGAGGACAGAATATGATTACATAACATGCATGACATGGTAGTTTCCTGTGAAGAATCGATTGTGAGATAACATGAGTATAACCATGCATGGCACTTCTATATTTTCGAACCCAGTATACATTTCCCTGTATTTTCCTCCCAGTTCCAACAGGGACATATCAATGATGTTTCTTGCATTATCCTACTCATACTCTGAACAATGTTGATCTTACATTAACAATGCCTGTCCTTTTTGATATGATGCAGTGTCCCTACAGTTACTGCCCTTTGTAATCACACCACCTTTGCCAAAAACTGGGAATCACAACTGGTTCCTCGCTCGATCAGACGACGGCAAAAGACTGATGATCATTCGGACACATGAGCTGGAAAAGTTATATTGCAAAAACCCCACTGTATACAAGCACCATGTAATACATGAGTATCCGGACAGTGGCTGTTACGTCTATGAGCAGGATACCAACTTGTTGGGGCCTTTAGGATTTTTTAGTTGGAGGAGGGTAAATAGCCTTGGTTCACACTCTCTATTTCTCGCACTCAATTATCCGATTAACCAGGAGATCACCGTTGGCAAGGACCTTGATGGCAGAGAGGCTTTGTTTGCTATGGAAACTGTGTCTACACGACGAGCCCTAGGAGTTCGGGAGCAAACTCCCCTGATTGTCAATGATATAGCCTACAGCCAAAAGAAGGTGAGAATGACAAAGGCATCCGGATTAACTTTGATCCTTGGATGTCTCAATTACGACAGGCAGTGATGTAGTTCGAGCCTTCAGGTTGATAGGTAATTGGGCTGTTGCATCGAAAGGGTGGAGTACTGGTGTCTCCGGATCACAGGTCGTTGAAGTGGGGCTGCAAATTATTATGGTGTTGGATCATCTCTTCGAATGAATTTGTTGTCTTTGCTGCTGGTTTTGGATGGGTAGTTCTTTCTTTTGTTATGCATATTCCTTGTCATTTGGTCATCCTCATCTATGTCACTCTTACTATGTAATAGTTGCTTCTATTTAGAATGTCATTCTCGTCTGGATCACGAGAGTCTGAGCGCTGCAGATGGGTGTGTTTTGGTGGTGTAGCAAGACTTCTTATGAACTATCATGTCTTGCTGTTTATGTTAGTAGTAGTCACTAGTCAGTGTTTGAATGTTGTATATATCATTGTTTTGAACTATTTATTGTCTCGAACTACTGGTGGGCTAAATGAGGGCATCACCATTCTCCAGTGTTCAGAGTATATCTCCTTTTTTCAAGTTATATAATTTGAGCTTAGTGTCTTTTCGATGATGTACACTTGTTTGGGCCAGTGAGGTGTCGTTGAATATGGGCCGAGTAGTAACGCAATGCCAAACAGGTCAATTATGACACTCAGGCCGGGCTCTCAAAAGATCCTGAAAAAAAGGTCGGGCTCTCCAAAAAAGAATGAATAAGGACTCTTAGGCCGACATGTGGGCGCCACCGGTGTTTTCGTGCGCTTGCGCGCCGAGAGCATATTGGCGCGTGCTCGAAATTCATGCTACCTTTTCATCCGCAGTCTCCCGCCCCTCTCCCACCTCTGGAATCTCGATTCCTACTCCAGTTCCCCCAAATCCCCCTCCTGTACTCCCTGTACTCAAGCGCACTATCATGTTGCCGGTCAACGCGGATCTCCGAGCCGGAGATCCTGAGGTCCGTCCTGCCTTCGGTTGCTGCGTGCTGTCGCTCAACAGTGGCATGGCGGCGCTTGACGACCAATTTGCCGGCAAAGTGCTGATGGTAACCATCAACGGCGACCGGCCTCCCGTCTCTCCGGATGACCTTGTCAAAGCTCTCGGCATTGCGCACGGCATCCAAATAAGTGACTTGCTCGACGAAGTCTGTCCGCCACCGGCTGATTTCTTCGTCAGGTTCCGGACAACTTTCGACTGCAGTCATGTGTTCGAATCTTCCCGACATTTGTTCTGCGATGGCACGCTGGTGAGCTTTGATCCGTGGCACCCAGGATGGGGCTCGGTGCCCTCTGAGCTTGAGTATTTAACAAAGCTTACCTTCCACGGCATGCCTCGACGTGCTTCGAACAGCGAGTCCATGAATGAGCTTATCAACGACCTTGGAGGTGAGCTCGTAAGTATGTTTGTTCCTCCAGACAGCTGGGCTCTGACGGTTATGGCATGGATGAAGAAGCCGTCCACCATACCAAAGGTGATTGGTGTTGAGATACCGGTGCACGAACCGGGGTTGTACTATTCGTCGCCACCAAGGCCGCCGTGGACCACGTTAGGGATGTACCTGTATCGAGTGTTCGTGCATGTCGAAGAAGTGGTCAATCGATCAATCGAAGTCCTGCTGCCGCCGCTGGTGCCAGGGTCCGTCGACGACGTCCATTACAGGAGTCAATGTCAGACTTTCCCTGTGTTGCTCGGAACGATGGATGGCACATGGCCTACTCCATCATGCGGCGGAGGCCACTGCTTCTTTGGGACAGGAGGCAGGGCTGGCTGCCTGGATGTGCTCTAATTTGAGGTAACAACTGAATCTTGTTAGATACTAGTTAAATCCGAGCTATGGGTGTGAAGCACTGATGTGCCAGTACATTTGATTGTGACATGTTCTAATTTTGTACCTGAACTTTTTTAGAAAGGGTTGTACATCAACTTAATGTGCTAGGAGAACTTATTGTGTTGTCTGTCTGTTTTCTTTGCATAACATTCAAGATATTTCCCCGTCATTGATAAAGACGATGAACCGTTATGTACGACTTCGTTGGTTTCAACATAGCCCTTCCCGTAGCGATCCACTGCTTCCATCCTGATTGTGCCGCCTGCGTGAAATTTTTGTATGCAAGTTCAGTGTGCTATGATGTTCTATATGATTGTGTCAACTATATAAGTTTTTACCGAGTATCAGCAATGCATATGGCTGAAAGATGTATTTACGACCATCGGCCGATGGGTCTCTCTCTATCTCTCTCTCTCACACACACACACGCGCGCGCGCGCACACGCACAAGTGGGACCCGTTGAATTATTTATTTGCTCGTGACAGCTTTTAATTAGGTTCCACTGTAATCTAACTTTTTCTTAAGTTATTATTGAGCTTAGTGACTTCAAAAAGTTCTACAGAAGCCTTATTTGGGCCTTTCCAGCGTCGCTGAATGTGGGCTGAGTAACCATGTTAGGTTGTACTGTACTACACAGGCCTTTTTCGCTATTTTTTCTTAAATAATACATTTTTTATTAATTTTCATAAATATTACGCTGGGTAAATTTTTTTCAAAAATAATACACCGTCCACCCGCTGCAGGCCGACTGGGCCTAGTCGGCCCACAGCAGGCCGATTGGATTCCAGTCGACCTACAGCTGGCTGACTGGCCCCTGTCGGCCCACTGTGGGCCGACTGGAGCTAATTGGCTCGCTGTGGGCTAATTGTTTTTGCAAAAGTGTTAATCATGTATTTAAAAAATATGTGTACTGTGACCTCATCCGCTCATCGTGGGCCCACTATTGACTAAAAAATATGTTTTAAAAAGTGTTAATCATGTATTTAGAAATTTATAAATGTGTGTATAAAAAATGTTCCTTATCTATACAATTTTTTTAATGTGTGTATAAAAATAGCTTTTTTTCAACATCAGCAATGCAACTGGGCCGACAGTTGTACACAATATCCGGGTCAACTTGTTATTCTCCGCCCCGCTGGGCTGCAAACTTTCATAGGAGGTATGCATTAGGCTTAACAAGAAAATGGACTTTAAGAAATAATAAATGGGATGTAATTGTAATAACTAGACAGTTACTATGCACCAAACACGTAATTAGTTTGAAAATATATTATTTTTGGAAATTTGAAATTTTTAATTTCATTACTTGTTGGGCGTGCAATATTTCGTTGGATTTTAACGTAATACAACTTTATTTTGAAATTATATTTAACCTGACTAGAAATTTCAGATACAAATATTTCGGATCCCATCAAAATGTGGGAATTTTTTTTTGAATTCTGTTTTGAGCGGTTGTTTGAAATTATTAATCGTTGTCCTAGCTAGAAGTTGGGTTGTACTTTTAACAAACCGTAAATGGGATGTAGTAAATTCCATTAGAATTAAAAAATGGGTTGTACATTCTTACAAATCGCAAATGGGCTATATGTTCTCTACCAAATCCGAGTTGTGGGCCTACTAAGTTAACGCGTACCAAGGGCTTTGTCAGCTTAGTCAATATAAACGATTCTAGCTGCAGTGATCGTACGATGTCCATCCAACGGCCATAGTGCTTCTTCAACCTCTGGTCTTCTAACTCCAGCCGCCCAAAGCAGCGCCGGTCGTGTCGCGTGCTCCTGCCTCCCGTGGCCGGCTGTGATGCCGCGGAGGCCTCACCGCCTCGTACTACTCCCACCGCTGGCCAGGCCATCCCTCTACTCACCCACACCCCATGTTATTCTGCGGTGACGGCGGCCTCACACTGCAGCCGAACCGGTGAACCCTCGTACTCCTCTCCACGCGGGCTTCCACTGTTGCGTCTTCCTTGGCTCTGCGTCGTCCCCTTCCTAGGCCTCGCCGTCGTCCAGACCACCGCCCTGGTGCTCTCGGCGCGGCGTGGTCAACGTGGTCAACGACCAACTTCCATGGGAAGAGTACTGTACGTGGAGAGGCTGACCGCTGGGTCCACGGCAGCCGCAAGGAAGTGCCTCCTTATTACGCGGAAAATAATTATTCCTCCACCTGACAGCGGGGACCCACCGGATGGGCCACCAGTATTTTGCGAAAAAAATTGTTTCCCCCTGACTGTTGGGACCCACCGGACAGGCCACCGTATTTCGCAAAAAAACGTTCCTCCCGCTGTCAGCTCGGACCCACCAGAAGTGCCTCCTTATTACGCACAAAAAAATGAATACTCCCCCGGCTAGCTGGGACCCACCTTGCTGGGAGGCTGACTCGTGGGCCTACTAAGTTGACGGGGACGAAGGGCTTTGTCAACTTAGTCAATATGAACGATTCTAGCTCCAGTGATCGTACGATGTCCATCCAACGGTTGTAGTGCTTCTTCAACCTCTGGTCTTCTTGCTCCAGCCGCCCAAAGCAGCGCCGGTCGTGCCGCATGCTCCTGCCTCCCATGGCCGGCTATGCTACCGCAGAGGCCTCACCGCCCCTACTATTCCCACCGCTGGCCAGGCTATGCAGCGAGGGCAGCCTCACACCACAGCCGAACCAGTGAACCCTCGTAGTCCTCTCCGCGCTGGCTTCCACTGCCGCGTCGTCCCCTTCCTAGGCCTCGCCGTCATCCACCGCCGTGGTGCTCTCCGCGCGGCATGGTCAACGTGGTCAAGGAACGACTTCCATCGGAAGAGTACTATACGTGGAGAGGCTGACAGCTGGGTCCATGGCCACAACCCAGTTTTTTTATGATTTGCCAAGTAAGTCGCTTTGTCTGGCCTGTTGGGCTGCAAATTTTTCAAGACGAGGAGAGCTTTCATTCGGCTGGCCGAGAAAATGACCCATCAGTAATGAGCAATGGGTTGTACATTTTTAAAACACATCAAACCGGCAATTAGTTTCAAATATTTTTTTTATTTCAAGATTTTAAGTTACATTAATTTTTATGCGTGAAGAATTTGTTGGATTTTATATTGATATACATTTATTTTTAAAATCAGTTTGAATGTGAGTCAAAATTTCAGGATTAAAAACAATTTGGACCGCGTCGAAATATGCAAAATTTTGTATAATTTTTTAACCGTTGCCACAATATGGGCTGTAATGCTAACAAAAAGAATATGGCCTCCAAAAAAACCTTAAGAATTAGCAAATGGCTTGTAAATTATTAGAAATAATGGCAGATGGGTTGTATGCTATTTTCCACAGATTTGAGGCTTTCCTAAAAAAAGGTTGACGCACAAGCACTGACCGTTGGATGTGCATCGAACGGCCGTCGTGCTTCTTCAATCTCTGCTCTTCCTGCTCCAGCCGTTCAAACAAGCACCGGCGGGACTGCCTGCTCCCTCCTCCTCGCGGTCAGCTGTGCTGCCGCGCAGGCCTCACCGCCCGACCGTACTCCCATCACTGGCCTAGCCATCCCTCTACTCACCCACACCTGCTGTTATTCTCCGGCGACGGCAGACAAACCAGTAAACCCTCGTACAGTCGAACTCCCCTCCACGTGGGAAACAACTGCCGAGTCTTCCCTGCCTCCGTGTCGTCCCCTTCCTAGGCCTCGCCGTCATCCACCGCCCTGGTGCTCTCGGCGCGGCGTGGTCAACGTGGTCAAGGAACAACTTCCATCGGACGTGGACTGTACATGGAGAGTCTGACAGCCGGGTCCACGGCCGCAGCAAGGAAGTGCCTCCTTATTACGTGGAAAATAATGATTCATCCACCTGACAGCTGGGACCCACCGGACGGGCCACTGTATTTCGTGAAAAAAACGTTTTCCCTTGACTGCCGGGACCCACCAGCTACATCTTCGCACGCAAGGAAGTGCGTCCGGGCAAAAAAACAAAACGATTCGCCCCCTGACTGCTGGGACCCACCAGCTACATTTTCGCAGGCAACGAAGTGCCTGACAGTCGGGACCCACTAGGTCTAAGCGTACGTAGCATTGTCATTCTGGTCGCGAACGTGTACGTACATACTGGTCGATGTAGAGGCGCGCACGTGTCGTAGTAGAGGCGCGCACGTAGCATTTACACATACGTACAGTGGCCAGGGTGCAAGAAAGAAAATACAGCCACGTATGTGTACATACGGGCGGGGTCTCGAATGCCTACTCACACATACGTACGGCGAGGGCTCGTGTACATGGCTGGGTCGGAACGGAGAAACAGCGTCGTCGTCGTGTTCATGAGGAGGCAACGAAATATGTCGTGCTCATGGGGAGGCAACGGAATGCGTCGTGTTCAACAGGAGGGCTTGGACGAAACGGGCGATGGAAACGAGGCCTGGCGTACCGCAGAACGGAGGAAACGGCCTTGTGTTCGACCGGCCACGTTTGAAACGGGATACTGTTCATTGGGAGGGGTCTGGCGTACCGCAAAACAGAGGAAACAGACCTCCTACGGTCGAAACGGGGGTCCTGTTGATCGGGAGGGGTGTGGCGTACCGCAAAACGGACAAAACGGACTTGTGTTGGAGCGCTACGGTCGAAACGGGGGTCCTGTTCATCGGGAGGGGTGTGGCGTACTGCAAAACAGGACTCCACGGGATACTGTTCATCTCCACCGTCGACCCCCTCCAGCCTCCACGAGCTACTGTTCATCCAGCCTCCACGGGCTCCTGTTCATCCAACCTCCACCGCGCGCTACTCCGCCGGCTACTGTTCAACCACCCCTCCACCGTCCACTATTCATCCAGCCCTCCACACCACGGGGTCATGTTCAACCACCCCTCCACGGGCACCCCTCCACCATCTACTGTTCATCCAGCCCTCCACACCACGGGGTCCTGTTCAACCACCCCTCCACCGTCTACTGTTCATCCAGCCCTCCACACCACGGGGTCCTGTTCATCCACCCCTCCACGGGCACCCCTCCACTGTCTACTGTTCATCCAGCCCTCCACCACACCACGGGGTCCTGTTCATCCAGAGGCAACGCCACCGCTCACTGTTCATCCAGCCCCCCCCCCCCCGCAACGCTCACTGTTCATCCCATCGACCTGCTTCAATTAGCAGCAGTAGCGAAGGAATTGCTCGATCGGGTTTAGTTAACAGCCATCGATCGATCGCTCGGGTTCAGTAACGCGTAGCCTACAGTGCAATCGCTCGGGTTCAGTTAGAGCCCAACGCCTCGCTCGGGTTCAGTTAGAGCCAACGCCTCGCACACACGCGCGTACGTGTACGAGAGAAACATGCATCGCTCCGCCCCGACCTCCCACTGTAACCGGGAACTCCCTGAAATTTTCCTCCCCCTCGCTTCTACCACGGTTTTTTTCCATCATGGACGGCCAAAAGAATGTCATGCAGCTGCGTCTCCGGACCGCCCAGGACGAAAAGCCCATTTTCTGTCATGATTTTTTGTCATAGAAGTAGGAGCCCACCACATCTATGATGATACCGGGTTTTGTCACAATTATCATCATAGAAGTGTCATATGTATGACAGAATTTTTTTTTGTTTGGCCCAAAATGTCACGGATGTGTCTTTTTTTTGTAGTGTAATAGAGGTAGCAAGAAGGATTTCTGGCACCGTTGCCGGGGAGGTCTACGCAAAAGTCAACATACCAAGTATCCATCACATACCCTTATCTCCCGCATTACATTATTTGCCATTTGCCTCTCGTTTTCCTCTCCCCCACTTCACCCTTGCCGTTTTATTTTCCCTCTCTCTCTATCCTCCCTCTATTCTCCTCTTTTTGCTCGCTTGCTTTTTGTTTTGCTTGTGTGTTAGTTTGCTTGCTTGTCACGATGGCTCAAGATAATACTAAATTATGTGACTTCACCAATACCAACAACAATGATTTTATTAGCACTCCGATTGCTCCTCTTACCGATGCTGAATCTTGTGAAATTAATACTGCCTTGCTGAATCTTGTCATGAAAGATCCGTTCTCCGGCCTTCCTAGTGAAGATGCCGCTACTCATCTAAATAGCTTCGTTGATTCGTGCGACATGCAAAAGAAGAAAGATGTGGATAATGATATTGTTAAATTGAAGCTATTTCCTTTTTCGCTTAGAGATTGTGCTAAAGCTTGGTTTTCATCTTTGCCTAAAAATAGTATTGATTCATGGAATAAGTGTGAAGATGCTTTTATCTCTAAGTATTTTCCTCCCGCTAAGATCATCTCTCTTAGAAACGATATTATGAACTTTAAGCAACTTGATCATGAACATGTTGCACAAGCTTGGGAGAGAATGAAATTAATGATACGTAATTGCCCTACTCATGGTTAAATTTGTGGATGATTATACAAAAAATTTATGCCGGATTGAATTTTGCTTCTAGAAATCTTTTAGATTCGGCCGCGGGAGGCACTTTTATGGAAATCACTTTAGGAGAAGCTACTAAACTCCTAGATAATATTATGGTTAATTATTCTCAATGGCATACTGAAATATCTACTAATAAAAAGGTGCATGCAATAGAAGAAATTAATGTTTTGAGTGGAAAGATGGATGAACTTATGAAATTATTTGCTAATAAGAGTGTTTCTTCTAATCCTAATGATATGCCCTTGTCTACGTTGATTGATAATAATAATGAATCTATGGATGTAAATTTTGTTGGTAGGAACAATTTTGGTAACAACACGTATAAAGGAAATTTCAACCCTAGGCCTTATCCTAGTAATCCCTCTAATAATTACGGTAATTCCTACAACAATTCTTATGGAAATTATAATAAGATGCCCTCTGATTTTGAATCTAATATTAAAGAATTTATTACTTCGCAAAAGAATTTTAATGCTATGATTGAAGAAAAATTGCTTAAGATTGATGATTTGGCTAGGAACGTTGATAGAATTGATCTCGATGTTGATTCTTTGAAACTTAGATCTATTCCACCTAAGCATGATATCAATGAGTCTCTCAAAGCCATGATAATTTCCATGGATAAGTGCAAAGAAAGAACCGCTAGGATGCGTGCTAAGAAAGACGCCTTTATAAAAGCGTGTTCTGCTAGTTCCTATGAAAATAATGATGAGTATCTAAAAGTTATTGATGTGTCCCTTATTAAATCTTTGTTTTGCAATATGAATCTTGATAATGGTGGGACTAAATATGATCCACCTTTACCTAGAAGGCATTCCAAGAATTATGAATCTTTTGATCCTGATGCTAAATTTGATAAAAGTGGGATTGAAGAAATTAAAACTCTAGATGTTGCTAAACCCACTATTATGGATTTCAAGGAATTTAACTATGAAAATTACTCTTTGGTTGATTGTATTTCCTTGTTGCAATCCGTGCTAAATTCTCCTCACGCTTATAGTCAAAATAAAGCGTTTACTAAACATATCGCTGATGCCTTGATGGAATCTTATGAAGAAAAACTTGAATTGGAAGTTTCTATCCCTAGAAAACTTTATGATGAGTAAGAACCAACTATTAAAATTAAAATTAAAGATCATGAATTCTATGCTTTATGTGATTTGGGTGCTAGTGTTTCCACGATTCCAAAGACTTTGTGTGATTTGTTAGGTTTCTTTGATTTTGATGATTGCTCTCTAAACTTGCACCTTGTGGATTCCACTATTAAGAAACCTATGGGAAGAATTAATGATGTTATTATTGTTTCAAATAGGAATTATGTGCACGTAGATTTTATTGTTCTTGACATAGATTGTAATCCTTCATGTCCTATTATTCTTGATAGACCTTTCCTCAGAACGATTGGTGCAATTATAGATATGAAGGAAGGAAATATTAGATTCCAATTTCCATTAAGGAAAGGCATGGAGCACTATCCTAGAAATAAAATTAAATTACATTATGAATCTATTATGAGAGCCACTTATGGATTGCCTACCAAAGATGGCAATACCTAGATCTATTCTTGATTGTTATGCCTAGCTAGGGGCGTTAAACGATAGCGCTTGTTGGGAGGCAACCCAATTTTTTTTTATTCCTTGATTTTTGCTCCTATTTAGTAATAAATAATTTATTTAGCCTCTGTTTTGGTTGTGTTTTTTGTGTTTAATTAGTGTTTGTGCCAAGTAGAACCGTTGGGAAGACTTGGCGAAAGTCTTGTTAAACTTGCTGTAAAAAACAGAAACTTTAGCGCTCACGAGAACTGCTGTAATTTTTATTTAGAGAGTAATATTTAGTTAATTCTTTTTGCGGATGATCAATAGATAAATTCCTCACGTCCAGCAATTTATTTTAGAATTTTTTCGGTTCCAGATCTTTCGCTAGCTACAGATTACTACAGACTGTTCTATTTTTGACAGATTCTGTTTTTTCGTGTGTTGTTTGCTTATTTTGATGAATCTATGGCTAGTAAAATAGTTTATGAACCATAGAGAAGTTGGAATACAGTAGGTATAACACCCATATAAATAAATAATTAGTTCATTACAGTACCTTGAAGTGGTCTTTTGTTTTCTTTCGCTAACGGAGCTCACTAGATTTTCTACTTTAAGTTTTGTGTTGTGAAGTTTTCAAGTTTTGGGTAAAGATTTGATGGATTATGGAACAAGGAGTGGCAAGAGCCTAAGCTTGGGGATGCCCATGGCACCACCAAGATAATCTAAGGACACCTAAAAGCCAAATCTTGGGGATGCCCCGGAAGGCATCCCCTCTTTTGTCTATTTCTATCGGTAACTTTACTTGGAGCTATATTTTTATTTACCACATGATATGTGTTTTGTTTGGAGCGTCTTGTATGATTTGAGTCTTTGCTTATTAGTTTACCACAATCATCCTTGCTGTACACACCTTTTGAGAGAGCCATACATGATTTGGAATTTGTTATAATACTCTATGTGCTTCGCTTATATCTTTTGAGTTATATAGTTTTGCTCTAGTGCTTCACTTATATCTTTTAGAGCACGGTGGTGGATTTGTTTTATAGAAACTATTGATATCTCATGTTTCACTTAGATTATTTGAGAGTCTTAATAGCATGGTAATTTTCTTAAAATCCTAATATGCTTGGTATGCAAGATTAATAATAAAATTTTCTTATGAGTGTGTTGAATACTAAGAGAAGTTTGATGCTTGATGATTGTTTTGAGACATGGAGGTAATAATATCAAAGTCGTGCTAGTTGAGTAGTTGTGAAATTGAGAAATACTTGTGTTGAGGTTTGCAAGTTTCGTAGCATGCACGTATGGTAAACGTTATGCAACAAATTTGAAACATGAGGTGTTATTTGATTGTCTTCCTTATGAGTGGCGGTCGGGGACGAGCGATGGTCTTTTCCTACCAATCTATCCCCCTAGGAGCATGCGCGTAGTACCGAGGTTTTTGATGACTTGTAGATTTTTGCAATAAGTATGTGAGTTCTTTATGACTAATGTTGAGTCCATGGATTATACGCACTCTCACCCTTCCATCCTTGCTAGCCTCTTCGGCACCATGCATTGCCCTTTCTCACATTGAGAGTTGGCGCAAACTTCGCCGGTGCATCCAAACCCTGTGATATGATATGCTCTTTCACACATAAACCTCCTTATATCTTCCTAAAAACACCCACTATACCTACCTATTATGGCATTTCCATAGCCATTCCGATATATATTTCCATGCAACTTTCCATCATTTCGTTCATCATGACACATTCATCATTGTCATATTGCTTAGCATGGTCATGTAGTTGACATAGTATTTGTGGCAAAGCCACCGTTCATAATTCTTTCATACACGTCACTCTTGGTCCATTGCATATCCCGATACACCGTCGGAAGCATTCATATAGAGTCATCTTTGTTCTAGTATCGAGTTGTAATCATTGAGTTGTAAATAAATAGAAGTCTCATGATCATCATTTTCTAGAGCATTGTCCCAAGTGAGGAATACAAAAAAAAGAGAAAGGCCATAAAAAAGAGAAAAGGCCCCAAAAAATGAGAGAAAAATAGAGAAGGGACAATGTTACTATCCTTTGCCACACTTGTGCTTCAAAGTAGCACCATGATCTTCATAGTAGAGAGTCTCTCATGTTAACACTTTCATATACTAGTGGGAATTTTTTCATTATAGAACATGGCTTGTTATCCAACAATGGGCCTCCTCAAGTGCCCTAGGTCTCGGAGCAAGCAAGTTAGATGCACACCCACTAGTTTCTTTTTGTTGAGCTTTCATACATTTATAGCTCTAGTGCATCCGTTGCATGGCAATCCCTACTCCTTGCATTAACATCAATCGGTGGGCATCTCCATAGCCCATTGATTAGCCTCGTTGATGTGAGACTTCCTCCTTTTTTGTCTTCTCCACATAACCCCCCTTATTATATTCTATTCCACCTATAGTGCTATGTCCATGGCTCGCGCTCATATATTGCGTGAAAATTTATAGGTTTGAGATTACTAAAGTATGAAACAATTGCTTGGCTTGTCATCGGGGTTTTGCATGATGATAGCATTCTTGTGTGACGAAAATGAAACATGACTAAACCATATGATTTTGTAGGGATGAACTTTCTTTGGCCATGTTATTTTGAGAAGACATTATTGCTTAGTTAGTATGCTTGAAGTATTATCATTTTTATGTCAATGTGAACTTTTGTCTTGAATCTTTCGGATCTGAATATTAATACCACAATTAAGAAGAATTACATTAAAATTATGCCAAGTAGCACTCCGCATCAAAAATTCTGTTTTTATCATTTACCTACTCGAGGACGTGCAGGAATTAAGCTTGGGGATGCTTGATACGTCTCCAACGTATCTATAATTTTTGATTGCTCCATGTTATATTATCTACTGTTTTGACATTATTGGGATTTATTATCCACTTTTATATTATTTTTGGGACTAACCTATTAACCGGAGGCCCAGCCTAGAATTGTTGTTTGTTGCCTGTTTTAGGGTTTCAAAGAAAAGGAATATCAAATGGAGTCCAAACGGAATGAAACCTTCGGGAACGTGATTTTCTCATGGAATACAACTCAGGAGACTTGGACCCTATGTCAAGGCACGTAACAGGAGGCCACGAGGTAGGGGCACGCTCTACCCTACCAGGCGCGCCCCCACCCTCGTGGCCCCCCTGTTGCTCCACTGACGTACTTCTTCCTCCTATATATACCCACGTACCCCCAAACGATCAGATACGGAGCCCAAACCAGAATTCCACCGCCGTAACTTTCTATATCCACGAGATCCCATCTTGGGGCCTATTCCAGAGCTTCGCCGGAGGGGGCATCAATCACAAAGGGCTTCTACATCAACACCATAGCCCCTACGATGAAGTGTGAGTAGTTTACCTCAGACCTACGGGTCCATAGTTAGTAGCTAGATGGCTTCTTCTCTCTTTTTGGATCTCAATACAATGTTCCCCCCCCCCCTCTCTTGTGGAGATCTATTCGATGTAATCTTCTTTTTGTGGTGTGTTTGTTGAGACCGATGAATTGTGGGTTTATGATCAAGTCTATCTATGAATAATATTTGAATCTTCTCTGAATTCTTTCATGTATGATTGGTTATCTTTGCAAGTCTCTTCAAATTATCAGTTTGGTTTGGCCTACTAGATTGATCTTTCTTGCAATGGGAGAAGTGCTTAGCTTTGGGTTCAATCTTGCGGTGTTCTTTCCCGGTGACAGTAAGGGCGGCAAGGCACGTATTGTATTGTTCCATCGAGGATAACAAGATGGGGTTTTCTTCATATTGCATGAGTCTATCTCTCTACATCACGTCATCTTGCTTAAGGCGTTACTCGGTTTTTAACTTAATACTCTAGATGCATGCTGGATAGCGGTCGATGAGTGGAGTAATAGTAGTAGATGCAGGCAGGAGTTGGTCTATTTGTCTCGGATGTGATGCCTATATACATGATCATACCTAGATATTCTCATAACTATGCTCAATTCTGTCAATTGCTCAACAGTAATTTGTTCACCCACCGTAGAATACTTATGCTCTCGAGAGAAGCAACTAGTGAAACCTATGGCCCCCGGGTCTATATTTATCATATCAATCTCCTACTACTTAGTTATTTACTTTGCCATTTACTTTGCCTTTATTTTACTTTGCATCTTTATCATAAAAATACCAAAAATATTATCTTATCATATCTATCAGATCTCACTCTCGTAAGTGGCCCTATAGGGACTCACAACCCCTATTTGCGTTGGTTACGAGGATTTATTTGTTTTGTGCAGGTGCGAGGGACTCGCGCGTAGCCTCCTACTGGATTGATACCTTGGTTCTCAAAAACTGAGGGAAATACTTACGCTACTTTGCTGCATCATCCCTTCCTCTTCGGGGAAAACCAACGCAGTGCTAAAAGAGGTAGCAAGAAGGATTTCTAGTGTCGTTGTCGGGGAGGTCTATGCAAAATTCAACATACCAAGTACCCATCACATACCCTTATCTCCCGCATTACATTATTTTCCATTTGCCTCTCGTTTTCCTCTCCCCCACTTCACCCTTGCCGTTTTATTTGCCCTCTCTCTCTCTATCCTCCCCCTATTCGCGTCTTTTTGCTCGTTTGCTTTTTGTTTTCTTGTGTGTTAGTTTGCTTGCTTGTCACGATGGCTCAAGATAATACTAAATTATGTGACTTCACCAATACCAACAACAATGATTTTATTAGCACTCCGATTGCTCCTCTTACCGATGTTGAATCTTGTGAAATTAATACTGCCTTGCTGAATCTTGTCATGAAAGATCCGTTCTCCGGCCTTCCTAGTGAAGATGCCGCTACTCATCTAAATAGCTTCGTTGATTTGTGTGACATCCAAAAGAAGAAAGGTGTGGATAATGATATTGTTAAATTGAAGATATTTCCTTTTTCGCTTAGAGATCATGCTAAAGCTTGGTTTTCGTCTTTGCCTAAAAATAGTATTGATTCATGGAATAAGTGCAAAGACTCGGTAGGACATCATCATAATGAGCTCAATGTGACCAAAGAGTTGATCACGGGATGACGTGTTATGGAACGAGTAAAAGTGACTTGTCGGTAACGAGATTGAATGAGATATTGGGATACCGACGATCGAATCTCGGGCAAGATAACGTACCGATTGACAAAGGGAATTATATACAGGATTGATTGAATCCCCAACATCGTGGTTCATCCGATGAGATCATCGTGGAACATGTGGGAGCCAACATGGGTATCCAGATCCCGTTGTTGGTTATTGGCCAGAGAGCTGTATCGGTCATGTCTCCATGATTCCCGAACCCGTAGGGTCTACACACTTAAGATTCGGTGACGCTAGAGTTGTTATGGGAAATAGTATGTGGCTACCGAAGGTTGTTTGGAGTCCTGGATCAGATCCTGGACGTGATGAGGAGTTCCAGAATGGTCCGAAGGTGAAGATCGATATATTGGACGAAGGGTATTAGAGTCCAGAATTGTTCCGGGGGTACCGGGTGACGACCAGCATGTCCGAAAGGGGTTTCGGAGGCCCCGACAAGCGTTGGGGGGCTTATGGGCCAAGGGGAGGGGGCACATCAGCCCACTAAGGGGCTGAGCTACCCTCCCACCCCATCTCACGTAACTTGGAGAGGTGGGGGCGCCTCCCCTAGGGCAGCCACCCCTCCCGGCTTGGGGGGCAAGTTTCCTAGGGGTGGGGGCGCCCAAACCCATCTAGGGTTTCCCCTGTGGCCGCCGCCCCTCCCCTAGAGAACCCTAGGGCGCCTCCTCCACCCCCCTTCCCCCTATATATAGTGAGGGAGATAGAGGGCAGCCGCACCCCTTCCCTGGCGCAGCCCCTCCCTCCTCCAACTCTTCCTGCTCCTCCGTAGAGCTTGGCGAAGCCCTGTAGGAATACGACAAGCTCCACCACCACTCCGTCGTGCTGCTGGAGTCCTCCCTCAACTCCTTCTCTCCCCTTGATGGATCAAGAAGGAGGATACGTCCCCGGGCTGTACGTGTGTTGAACGCGGAGCCGCCGTTGTTCGGTGCTTAGATCGGAATCGACCGCGATCTGAATCGCTGCGTGTACGACTCCACCAACCGCGTTCTTGTAACGCTTCCGCTTAGCGATATTTAAGGGTATGAAGATGCACTCCCTCTCTCTCGTTGCTAGTATCTCCTAGATTGATCTTGGTGACACGTAGGAAAATTTTGAATTATTGCAACGTTCCCCAACAAGAACATGGTGCTACTTTGAAGCACAAGTGTGGAAAAAGGATAGTAGCATTGTCCCTTCTCTATTTTTCATATTTTTTGGCCTTCTTTCTTTTTTTGGCCTCTTTTCTCTTTTTTTCGTCCGGAGTCTCATCCTAACTTGTGGGGGAATCATAGTCTCCATCATCCTTTCCTCACTTGGGACAATGCTCTAATAATGATGATCATCACACTTTATTTACTTACAACTCAAGAATTACAACTCAATACTTAGAACAAAATATGACTCTATGTGAATGCCTCCTGCGGTGTACTGGGATGTGCAATGATGCATGAGTGACATGTATGAAGAATTATGAACGGTGGCTTTGCCACAAATACGATGTCAACTACATGATCATGCAAGCAATATGACAGTGATGGAGCGTGTCATAATAACGGAACAGTGGAAAGTTGCATGGCAATATATCTCGGAATGGCTATGGAAATGCCGTAATAGGTAGGTATGGTAGCTGTTTTGAGGAAGGTATATGGTGGGTTTATGGTATCGGCGAAAGTTGCACGATACTAGAGAGGCTAGCAATGGTGGAAGTGTGAGAGTGTGTATAATCCATGGACTCAACATTAGTCATAAATAACTCACATACTTATTGCAAAAATCTATTAGTTATCATAACAAAGTATTACGCGCATGCTCCTAGGGGGATAGATTGGTAGGAAAATACCATCGCTCATCCCCGACCGCCACTCATAAGGAAGACAATCAATAAATAAATCATGATCCGACTTCATCACATAATGGTTCACCATACGTGCATGCTACGGGAATCACAAACTTCAACACAAGTATTTCTCAAATTCACAACTACTCAACTAGCATGACTCTAATATCACCATCTCCATATCTCAAAACAATTATCAAGTATCAAACTTCTCATAGTATTCAGTGCACTTATGAAGAACATGCGGTGCCCCCATGTTTGGTTTTGGTAATTGATGACAATCTCTATGGACTAATGGCTGCCTTGAGTTATATTTGAAGGTTTTGTCCATAGGCTTTTCTTGGAGTACATGTATTGGTTTCAAGGAGAGTTTGTGTCGACCAAGGTGCTATTCAAGGAATTACCTAAAGATTGGTCTTGTGAGAGGTTGATCAAGACTAAGTCAAAGAGTGAATCAAGTTGATCAACCCACAAAGTGTAGAAGATGTACCAAGAGGGATCAAGTGATCCCATGGTATGTTAAGCATTGTCAATTACGTTTTGTGTACTAACCCATGGTCTTCGTGAGGGTTCTTTGTGGGGTTAGGTTGCGGTGTGCAAGTTCAAGTGGAGCATCATGAAGAGATCAAATGCTTGAAGCTTGCCGTCCTTTGTTGTCACAATGGACTTGTGAAGATGTGCGGAAGAGTGGCTCACCCATAGTGGAGTATGGGGGAGCAATCAACTAGTCTTCATCGAGCCAACACAATCAAGAAATGTGGTCCAACTTGAGGAAGTCAAGATCGTCATCATCTAGCTCAAGTGGACTATGTGCAAGACAAAGGTTTGCCCTTGATAGGTTTTCTATTTTACCGGTCTCATAGTGGTGGTTGGGAGACCGGGTTATAGGATCGATTGCCGTACTATCAAGGGGGGATCTCGATGAGTAGCTTGATTGTATCGTTCGTAGAGAGCTCAAACCATTGCATCCTTGCATCATCTTTCTTGGTTCTTGTTTGGTTCTATTTGTGACTCTTAGAGCTTATGGTCATCTTGGTGACAAGCTCGAGTTCATTGAAAACGGAGTTCACTCACATCTTCTATGATGTTTTCGATGTTGGAGGTTATGCCGGTTCTTCTCGGTTGGAGGTTTCACTCCTCTTTTTGTTAGGCATACCTACCCTGCCTCTCGCTGTTTTGATGCTACTGGTCGTCTTGTTTCCAACAAGCTTGAGTTTTCTCAATTCGGAGCTCATACGCAGAAGTTTTGGCAGTTCTAGTTTTACGTGGAGTATGCTTGTTTTGTTGGAAGTAGCTTTTGTCTGGTCCCAGCGGTAGTACCGCGAGCCCAAGCGGTAGTACCGCTTGGAGCTCTCAGCCGTAGTACCGCTGCAGTACCACTCTTCCACCGCCTTGATTTTGGGTCCTGCTCTTTTCGTGTCGGGTTTAGCAGTAGTTGCACGGCTGTAAGGCACGGTAGTACCGCCTAAGCGGTAGTACCGCTCCGGTCGGGCGGTAGTACCGTTTCTGCTTCACTGCCGCCATACTCTGCTCTACCTGCCTCTTTTGGTCCCTTGTTCTGCTCCTCCAGCGGTAGTACCGCTGGGGTGAGCGGTAGTACCGCTCATATGTGGTACTACCGCCCCAAGGTTCATGTTTTGTTGCTCCTTTTTCATGTTTCTTCCGCCTGAGCGGTAGTACCGCTCGTGTGCAGGCTGAGCACTTAACGGTTGGATTTTCTCCCTCCTATAAAAGGGGGTCTTCTTCCCCAATGAACTTGATCTTTTGAGCTCGTGTTCTTCCCCCATTGTTGACCTTCTTCGAGCTTGCTAACTCTCAATCCCTCCATGGTTTCTTGCTAGTTTTTGAGGGAAAAGAGAGAGGAGATCTAGATCCATATTTCCACCAATCACTTTCTCCTCTATGTGAGGGGAACCCCTTGGATCTAGATCTTGGAGTTCTTGGTGTTCTCCTTCTTGTTCTTCCTCTCATTTTCCTCCCTGGCATTAGTTGCTCCGATGGGATTTGAGAGAGAAGGACTTGGTCACTCCGTGTGCCCTTGCCATTGCATTTGGTGCATCGGTTTGAGTTCTCCATAGTGATACGTGGAAGTGAAGTTTGAGAAGCTTATTACTCTTGGGTGTTTGGGCACCCTAGAGCTTGTTCCTCTTGGGTGCCTTGGCGCCCTAGACAGTTGGTGTTGTTCGGAGCTCAATCATTGTGGTGTAAAGCTCCGGGCAAGCGTCGGGGTCTCCAATTAGGTTGTGGAGATTGCCCTGAGCAATTTGGCGGGTACCTGTGACCGCCCCAAGGGTTGCCAAAGTGTACGGGTTCGGTGACCTCCCCCAAGGGTTGCCATTTGTACGGGTTCGGTGACCGCCCTCAAGGGTCCCTTAGTGGAATCACGGCATCTTGCATTGTGCGAGGGCGTGAGGAGATTACGCTGGCCCTAGTGGCTTCTTGGGGAGCATTGTGCCTCCACACTGCTCCAAACGAAGATTAGCATCCGCACGGGTGTGAACTTCAGGATAGATCGTCGTCTCCGCATGCCTCGGTTATCTCTTACCCGAGATCTTTACTTATGCACTTTACATTGTGATAGCCATATTGTTTCTTGTCATATATCTTGCTATCACCTAGTAGTTTATCTTGCTTAGCATAAGTTGTTGGTGCACATAGGTGAGCCTAGTTGTTTTAGGTTTTATGCTTGGCAAATTAACCGCTAGGTTTATTCCGCATCTGTTCAAGCCTAAACCGTAATTATTTTAAAGCGCCTATTCACCCCCCCTCTAGGCGACATCCACGATCTTTCAACTTATATGAAAGTTTTTATATTATAGCAAATTTCCATGTTGTTCTAAAGGACTCTCAAAATAATATAAGTGAAGCATAAGAGAACAATAGTTTCTATAAAACAAATCCACCACCGTGCTCTAAAAGATATAAGTGAAGCACTAGAGCAAAAACTCTATAGCTCAAAAGATATAAGTGAAGCACATAGAGTATTCTAATAAATTTCAAATCATGTGAGTCTCTCTCAAAAGGTGTGTACAACAAGGATGATTGTGGTAAACTAAAAAGCAAAGACTCAAATCATACAAGACGCTCCAAGCAAAACACATATCATGTGGTGAATACAAATATAGCTCCAAGTAAAGTTACCGATAGACGAAGACGAAAGAGGGGATGCCTTCCGGGGCATCCCCAAGCTTAGGCTTTTTGGTTTCCTTGAATTTTACCTTGGGGTGCCATGGTCATCCCCAAGCTTAGGCTCTTTCCACTCTTTTTTCCATAATCCATCAAATCTTTGCCCAAAACTTGAAAACTTCACAACACAAAAATCAAAATAGAAAATCTCGTGAGCTCCGTTAGCGAAAGAAAACAAAACACCACTTCAAGGTACTGTAATGAACTCATTCTTTATTTATATTGATGCTAAACCTACTGTATTCCAACTTCTCTACGGTTTATAAACTCATTTACTAGCCATAGATTCATCAAAATAAGCAAACAACACAAGAAAAAACAGAATCTGTCAAAAACAGAACAGTCTGTAGTAATCTATAGCTAACGCAAGTTCTGGAACCCCAAAAATTCTAAAATAAATTGTTGGAAGTGAGGAATTTATCTATTAATCATCTTCAAAAATAATTAACTAAATATCACCTTCCAAATAAAAATGGCAGCGGTTCTCGTGAGCGCTAAAGTTTCTGTGTTTACAGCAAGATCAAAAAGACTTTCCCCAAGTCTTCCCAACAGTTCTACTTGGCACAAACACTAATTAAACACAAAAAAAATAACCAAAACAGAGGCTAGATAAATTACTTATCGAATAACAGCAAGGAAAAATATTGGGTTGTCTCCCAACAAGCACTTTTCTTTAAAGCCTTTTAGCTAGGCATAAGATTTCAACGATGCTCACATGAAAGACAAGAATTGAAGCACAAAGAGAGCATCATAAAACACGTAACAAACACATCTAAGTCTAACATAATTCCTATGCATAGGCATCTTATAGGTAAAAAATTATCAAGGCAAGCAAAAACTAGCATATGCAAGGAAGCGGAAAGAAACAATAGCAATCTCAACATAACGAGAAGTATTTTAGTAACATGAAAATTTCTACAACCATATTTTCCTCTCTCATAATAATTACATGTAGAATCATAATAAAATTCAACAATATATCTATCACAAAACATATTCTTAACACGGTCCACATGTATGCAAAGTTGACACTCTTCCAAAATAGTGGGATTAACATTAACTAAAGTCATGACCTCTTCCAACCCACTTTCAATATTATTGAAAACATTATAATCATTCTCATATTCATCATGGGGCTTAAATAAATTTTCAAGATCATAAGAAGAATCACCCTAATCATGATCGTTGGTAGACATAGCAAAACTAGCATCCCCAAGCTTAGGATTTTGCATATGATAAGCACAATTGACATTAATAGAATTTATACAATCATCATGGTAATCATGCTTTCTATTCAAAGATCCATCGTGAATCACTCCATAAAGCACTTCATCACAATTTTCAAATTCATGAATTTCAAGCAGAACTTCATAAAGATAATCTAGTGCACAAAACTCACTAGCAATTGGTTCATCATAATTGGATCTCTTAAAAAGATTAGCAAGCGGATGAGGATCCATAGATCTTAGGTTCTCTGTTCAGCAATAAATAAACAACTATTCCAACTAAACGAGCAAATGAGCTAAGTAAGACATCAAAGCAAAAGGAAAGACAAACAGAAGAAGGGCGAATAAAACGGCAAGGGTGAAGTGGGGGAGAGGAAAACGAGAGGCAAATGGCAAATAATGTAATGCGAGGGATAAGAGTTTGTGATGGGTACTTGGTATGTCTTGACTTGGCAACGGCACCAGAAATGACTCGTTGTTGGGAGTCAGATCTTGACTTGACTTGGCGCGAATCTCCTCGGCAACAGCGCCAGAAATCCTTCTTGCTACCTCTTGAGCACTGCGTTGGTTTTCCCTTGAAGAGGAAAGGGTGATGCAGCAAAGCAGCGTAAGTATTTCCCTTAGTTTTTGAGAACCAACGTATCAATCCAGTAGGAGATCATGCTCAAGTCCCACGCACCTACACAAACAAATAGGAACCTCGCAACCAACACGATAAAGGGGTTGTCAAGCCCTTCACGGTCACTTACGAGAGTGAGATCTGATAGATATGATAAGATAATATTTTTGGTATTTTTATGATAAAGAGAAATAAAGATGCAAAGTAAAATAAACGACAAAGGAAATAACTAAGTATTGGAAGAATAATATGATGGAAGATAGACCCGGGGGCCATAGGTTTCACTAGTGGCTTCTCTCAAGAGCATAAGTATTACGGTGGGTAAACAAATTACTGTCGAGCAATTGATAGAATTGAGCATAGTTATGAGAATATCTAGGTATGATCATGTATATAGGCATCACGTCCGAGACAAATAGACCGAAATGATTCTGCATCTACTACTATTACTCCACACATCGACCACTATCCAGCATGCATCTAGAGTATTAAGTTCATAAGAACAGAGTAATGCTTTAAGGAAGATGACATGATGTAGAGGGATAAACTCATGCAATATGATATAAACCCCATCTTTTTATCCTCGATGGCAACAATACAATACGTGTCGTTTCCCTTTCTTTCACTGGGATCGAGCACCGCAAGATTGAACCCAAAGCTAAGCACTTCCCCCATTGCAAGAAAGATCAATCTAGTAGGCCAAACCAAACTGATAATTCGAAGAGACTTGCAAAGATAAACCAATCATACATAAAATAATTCAGAGGAGAATAAAATATTATTCATAGATAATCTGGATCATAAACCCACAATTCATCGGATCTTGATAAACACACCGCAAAAGAAGATTACATCGAATAGATCTTCAAGAAGATCGAGGAGAACTTTGTATTGAGATCCAAAGAGAGAGAAGAAGCCATCTTGCTAATAACTATGGACCCATAGGTTTGAAGTAAACTACTCACACATCACCGGAGAGGCCATGGAGTTGATGTAGAGGCCCTCCGTGATCAATGCCCCCTCCGGTGGAGCTCCGGAAAAGGCCCCAAGATGGGATCTCTCGGGTACAGAAGGTTGCGGCGGTGGAATTAGGTTTTCGTGGTGCTCCTAGATGTTTGGGGGGGTACGTGGATATATATACGAGGAAGAAGTATGTCGGTGGAGCAACGGACGGCCCACGAGGTGGAGGGCGCGCCTAGGGGGGTAGGCGCGCCCCCCTGCCTCGTGCCTTCCTCCCTTGTTTCTTGAAGCCCACTCCAAGTCTCCTGGATCACGTTTGTTGAGAAAATCACATTCCTGAAGGTTTCATTCCGTTTGGACTCCGTTTGATATTCCTTTTCTTCGAAACCCTAAAATAGGCAAAAAAACAGCAATTTGGGTTGGGCCTCTGGTTAGTATGTTAATCCCAAAAATGATATAAAAGTGTAAAATAAAGCCCATTGACATCCAAAATAGATAATATAATAGCATGGAGCAATCAAAAATTATAGATACATTGGAGACGTATCACCTCTCTCTTTATATCGTAGACTTGATTTGAATAAGTTGACACCTACTGAAATATCTTTGTGAATGGTTGGCAAATCAACTGCTATACCTGTCGGTATTTGTGAGGATGTGCGTGTTGTGGTTGCAAACGTTACTATTTTAACAGACATTGTTATTCTTGATATTCCCGAGGACGATAGTATGTCTACTATTCTTGGAAGACCCTTTTTGAATACTGCAGGGGCTGTTATTAATTGCACTAAAGGCAATGTCACTTTTCATGTTAATGGTAATGAGCATACAGTACACTTTCCAGGAAACAGCCTCAAGTCCATAGTATCAGTTCTATTGGAAAAAATTCAACTATTACTATTAGAAGTTTTGAATTTCCTCTACCTGCTGTCAAGAAGAAATATGATATTCTTATTGTTGGGGATGTGCATATCCCCGTTGAGGTAACCTAGTGTTATTCGAAAATTCTCCGGTTTCATGTTATTCGAAATGAGTTTGTTAACCAGACCTGATCAACCTTGCTAGTGGATTCCTTTTGATGAGCATGAGATGGATGGATTTAGAAAACACAACTCTCTGTATCCTCTTTTTACTTTCTGTTATTTATATTAAATAAAGCAAAAGTAGTATTTTCTGTCTATTTTCTGAATTATCCATGCAATAAAAAATAACCCGAAAATAAAAGTTCTCCAAATGCCCTGAAATTTAAATATGATTTTTTCTAGAATATTTGAGAATATCTGGCACTGAGAACATAGCAGGGGGAGCAAGCACCTGGCCACGAGGGTCCAGGGCGTGCCCCCTGCCTTGTGGGCCCACGGTGGCTCCCCTCCACTTATTCCAGCTACCACACACTCCTTCTTCTTCCCAAAAATATCACTATCAGCTCAAACCCGAGTCCAAGCTCATCTTGTTGCCATTTTCGATCTCCTTTCTCGAAACTCCATTCACAAAACTACTTTGGGGGATTTTTCTTTGGTATGTGACTCCTCCAATGGTCCAATTAGTTTTTGTTCTAGTGCTTTATTCATTGCAACTTTTTGCTGCTTAGGTGACCCTGTTCTTGAGATTGCATGTCAAATTTATATGGTCAAAAGTAGTTTTAATGCATGATATATCCTCTAGGCACTTGTGGGAGTAGTTGTTATCTATTTTTTGAGTTTGGTTCACTTTTATTTTGAAGTTACTAAAAATTTCAGAAATTTTTTCAGAGGAAGAAATATGTTTAGGAAAATGTACCAAGGTGGTCCTTCAAGGAAGTAAGGACCCAGGCTCGCAATACGCGATGCCGATGATGAACCACCGAGGGAAGCTCAGGTGCGGGCTTGTGGATGGCCGTCAGAGGACTTTATGGATCAAGCAGGAATCAAGGAAGAATTTAACGCGTATGTGAGTAATGCCGATCTTGAGAGCTTCGAGGCAGATAAGTGCCGCCAATACCACTATCTCACTGATTCCTTTGTGAGAAGGTTTGAATTTTCATCATCACGCAATTCTCAAACTGTCCTATTTGATCTTTATGAAAATTCTTATACTATGGACTTAGAGGATTTTAATACTGCTTGCAAACTTCCACAATGGGCCAGCACTAGTGAGCCTCGCAAATCCGAGTTTAGAGATTTTCTTGCTAGTATAACTGTGGGGGAATCTAGAGATATAACACAAGCTACCATAGGGAGCATTCATTTTCCTGCTATACATTATTTTGCTCTCTTCATAGGTAGGTGCATAAATGGTAAGGATGAAGCACGTCACATGTGTGTCCCTGACCTCAGTGTTCTCAGGAGTGCTATATTAGGAGATAAACATTATAATTTGGGAGCCATTGTTGCACGTAGGTTGCATAATAATAGATTTAATGGAGATTTCTTTGGAGGAATTTATGCAACCCGTCTAGCTAATTTTCTTGATATACCCATACGTGGGTATGATATTGAGTTGCCTCCTATTTATTTAGATTATGAGGCTATGGTTCGTCATCAGTTTGTTGAGAGGAACGATCAGTATCTCCAGTACCGACTAATCTTTGACAGACGATGCACCTATCATCTTGCTTTCCCTGCTCCTATTTTCTTTGACTTTCAGGCAAAAGGGAGATATGTCATAACCAGGGAAGAGGCAAACGAGTATGAGAGGAGGACTGAAACAGCTCGCCTCCATGTTGCAGCCCAAGATGCAATAGCCGTTGCATCTCAGTACGACCCCGACTACAACTTTGGATATCCGCCAGGACAGCCGTGGCCATAGACCAACTTTGGGGAAGTACGTATTTCTCACCGACATTACATTCATTTTCACACACTCATGCTAGTTGTCGGTGCTCATACTTTTTCATTGTATAATCCATGCTAGTTTATTTTCTTTTTAAGCTTTCTTCTTGTGTGTTTGATAAACCTTAAGAAAAAAATAGTTGTAGCTTTTAGTTAGTTTACTTGTCATGCTATAGTAGTAGTAATTAAAAAGAAAATCCAAAAAGATTTCTCGTTCTTCTTTTGCTTGTTGTGAGCTTTCTCGTGTAAATAGTTTTATTTCTTTTCTTGTTCTTTGGGGGTTGAGAGGAGAAGACCATGATTAAAATGATTGAGTGGCTCTCATTTGCATTATTGTTGATCTAAGAAAGAGCCCATATTACCTTGCCTTCTCTCTTGAATTGAATGCTTGCAGATTCCAGCTTAGTCCAATGCACGTGCACTATTATTATTATCCACACTATTCGGTCGTGCAAGTGAAAGGCAATAATGATGATTATACGATGAACTTATTGAGATGAGAAAAGCTGGTATGAACTCGACCTCTTGTTTTTGTAAATATTATTAGTTCATCATTCCTGATTCAGCCTATTATGAATAAACACGTTTGCAATGACAATTAGAGATTATAGTTACTTATGACATTCTTAATTAGCTAGGAGCTTATAATGGTTTACCTTGCGTGCCAACATGCTATTAAAATGGTTGTGATGCGGTATGATAGGGTGGTATACTCTTTTGAATGATTCGAGTGGCTTGACTTGGCACATGTTCACGCATGTAGTTGAAACAAAATCAACATAGCCTCTACGATATTTATGTTCATGGTGCATTATATCCTACTCATGCTTGCATTCAGTGTTGATTAATTTTAATGCATGTTCATGACTGTTGTCGCTCTCTAGCTGGTCGCTTCCCAGTCTTTTTCCAGCCTTCACTTGTACTAAGCGGGAATGCTGCTTGTGCATCCAATTCCATAAACCCCAAAGTTATTCCATATGAGTCACCGGGATATTCTCAAGAGGAGTGGACTCCGCTCCTCACTCACGAGAAAATGGCTGGTCACCGGGATGCCCAGTCCCATGCTTTATGCAAATCAAATCAAAATAATTGCAAACAAAACTCCCCCGGGACTCTTGTTAGTTGGAGGCACTCGTCGTTTCGAGCAAGCCATGGATTGATGCTTGTTGGTGGAGGGGGAGTATAAACTTTACCATTCTGTTTAGGAACCGCCTATAATGTGTGTAGCATGGAAGATATCGAGATCTCTCGGTTGTTATGTTGACAATGAAAGTATACCGCTCAAAATATTATTCATATTATTTCAAAACCGAGCTCTAGCACCTCTACAAATCCCTGCTTCCCTCTGCGAAGGGCCTAACCATTTACTTTTATGTCCAGTCATCATCCTGTTATTAAAAAGCACCAGTTGGAGAGCACCGCTGTCATTTGCATCCATTACTGTTAGTTTACATTGAGTATGACTTGACTGGATCTCTTTTACCATAAATTACAATGTCGAGTCAATCCTTGATCTTTAAAGGTGCTCTGCATTTATGTTTTGCGGTCTCAGAAAGGGCTAGCGAGATACCATCTTGTTATATCATATCATGATTGTTTTGAGAAAGTGTTGTCACCCGAGATTTATTATTATTGCTCGCTAGTTGATTATGCCATTGATATGAGTAAACATGAGATCTAAATGTTATTGTGAATATGGTTAGTTCATAATCTTTGCTGAAAACTTCAATGTTGGCTTTACATATTTACAACAACAAGAGCAAACAGAGTTTGTAAAAGTTTTTCTTTATCACTTTCAGTTTATCAACTGAATTGCTTGAGGACAAGCAAAGGTTTAAGCTTGGGGGTGTTGATACATCTCTGTCGTATCTACTTTTCCAAATACTTTTGCCCTTGTTTTGGACTCTAACTTGCATGATTTGAATGGAACTAACCCAGACTGACGTTGTTTTCAGCAGAATTGCCATGGTGTTATTTTTGTGTAGAAATAGAAGTTCTCGGAATGACCTGAAAATCAACGGAGAATTATTTTGGAATATATAAAAAATACTGGAAGAAGAATCCACGTCGGGGGGGGCCTCCACCTGTCCACAAGGGTGGGGGCGCCCCCCTGCCTCGTGGGCCCCCTGACTCCATATATTCACTTTCGGGGAGAAAAAATCAGGGAGAAGGATTCATTGCGTTTTACGATACGGAGCCGCCGCCAAGCCCTAAATCTCTCGGGAGGGATGATCTGGAGTCCGTTCGGGGCTCTGGAGAGGGGAATTCGTCCCATCATCATCATCAACCTTCCTCCATCACCAATTTCATAATGCTCACCACCGTGCGTGAGTAATTCCATCGTAGGCTTGCTGGACGGTGATTGGTTGGATGAGATTTATCATGTAATCGAGTTAGTTTTGTTAGGGTTTGATCCCTAGTATCCACTATGTTCTGAGATTGATGTTGCTATGACTTTGTTATGCTTAATGCTTGTCACTAGGGCCCGAGTGCCATGATTTCAGATCTGAACCTATTATGTTTTCATCAATATATGAGAGTTCTTGATCCTATCTTGCAAGTCTATAGTCACCTACTATGTGTTATGATCCGGCAACCCTGAAGTGACAATAGTCGGGACCACTCCCGATGATGACCGTAGTTTGAGGAATTCATGTATTCACTATGTGTTAATGCTTTGGTCTGGTACTCTATTAAAAGGAGGCCTTAATATCCCTTAGTTTCCAATAGGACCCCGCTGCCACGGGAGGGTAGGGCAAAAGATGTCATGCAAGTTCTTTTCCATAAGCACGTATGACTATATTCGGAATACATGCCTATATTACATTGATGAACTGGAGCTAGTTTTGTGTCACCCTAGGTTATGATTGTTACATGATTGATCGCATCCGGCATAATTCTCTATCACTGATCCATTGTCTACGAGCTTTCCATATATTGTTCTTCGCTTATTTACTTTTCCGTTGCTATTGTTATCATCACTATAAAACACCAAAAATATTACTTTTGCTACCATTACCTTTTACCACCGTTACCACTACTATCATATTACTTTGCTACTAAATACCTTGCTGCAGATATTAAGTTTCCAGGTGTGGTTGAATTGACAACTCAGCTGCTAATACTTGAGAATATTCTTTGGCTCCCCTTGTGTCGAATCAATAAATTTGGGTTGAATAGTCTACCCTCGAAAACTGTTGCGATCCCCTATACTTGTGGGTTATCAGCATCCTACTCCACCAATAATGATTGTGCCATTCATGACTCTGTCGAAAATGCTTCAAAGCAAAATCCTCAAGGCACAGCTCCAAGAGTGATGACTGATCGTGAGCTTCTCCTCAATCTTCACCAGAAGGATGATCACAACCACAAATGGGTTAAGCATCAGTTTGGTTCTATTCTTCACACAATGCAGTGAAGAAAAACCAGTACTGCCTCCATGAAGTCTTAGGTTGCACCCGGGTTGTTTTGTCACATATGTATGGTGAAGATGATCTGAAGCAAATGGGTTTCAAGCAGGACTTTGACTGGTCTCAGCCATCGGCGAAGAAATTCAAGAAGACCAAAGTTCCTTCCTTGGTAGCCAGCTCATATTCTTCATCACGCGCGACTGATGAACATGAAGACTTGGACGACACTACGGCAGGCCCTACCTCAACAACCAACCCCAACAATGCTGGCGCTCCTTCATCGACTCCGTGGTGATATTCTTCAGGGGCGTTAGTCCTCATTTTCATCCGTTTTGGTCATTCTATGACAAAGGGGGAGAAATTTGAGTTAGTCTTCAAGCGGGTCTACTTATATGGGTGTTTTTTTCTAAGTTACAACTCTCGTTCTTTTGAAGACTTTGCTGGATCGAGTTGTAAACTTAAAACCCGATGGTGGTCTGATACTTTTGTTGTGTTCTTTTGCATGCTTATTCTTCATATATGTTAATGCACACATGCTGAATTACATCAGTCACCATATTTCATCATGCATTTCAAATTCTTCATATTATATGTTAAATGCGTGTATGAATTACAAGATATAGGGGGAGATCTCCATGATTCTACTCTTCAAGTGTGCATTGCTTCAAAAGAAAATTCCTCACTATACACATCTTCAGGGGGAGTTCTTCTATGTCTTGCAATCAAATTCCTCAATATCAGTATTTACACTTCATATGTTTATCCCCGTTGAAAACTTAACCTATATTGTCACCAGTCATCAAAAAGGGGGAGATTGTAAGTGCATCTAGTGCCCCTTAGTGATTTTGGTGTATTGAAGACTTATAGGTTAACGGACTGATGCGTTTGTGAGTATACACAGTTCTATAAGTCTATGAGGAGTTTGATATTTACAGAGAAAGTCAACCCCTAAAAATGAAGTTCTTCGACTGAAGACTTTGGATTTTTGAAGACTTTCTGAAGACTTTGAAAGTGAGGAAATTGGTGTGACCATGAAGACTTGGTATTCATTCGAGGAACATGAAGCGTGAAGAGTTTTGTTTTCGTAGTTTCATTTTCTCTTTATTGAGTCATAGGAAACACCGTACTGTTAAAGGGGGTCGAGGAAATACTAAGGAAAAGTTTCCAAGTGATGCTCAACTCAAAATCCTACACCTACCAATCCCTTCGAGTGAAGCCATTGGAAATCTCACGCAGTTCAGTTAATGTCTTCAGTGACAAAGACGAAGTTGTTCTGATCTCTGAGGAATTTGTTCTAACTGAGGAGTTATGAATTCGCCAGTGCGGATTGCCTACAAGTGAGGAACATGATAGCCCTGAGGAATTTGATAGTCAAATTTCCGACCGTTGTTGTGCTACGCGCCAGCTGTCCCAAAATATCTTCCCACCTAACGGTCATATCATTGAAGGGCATTTACGTCTTATCATGTCGGGCTGCTCCCTAGGCTATAAATAGTCGCCCCCCTACAACCACTAGTTGGTTGGCTGCTCCGAGAGAAACTGACACTTGTCATTTGAGAGCATCCCATCCTCTGAGGACTTTGAGCGAAAATCATCAAGTGAGGAAAACCCAAACCCAAACACCTACAAACCCAAAGTGATTGAGCATCACTGAAGAGGTTGATCCTGCGTGGATCTGATGCTTGTTACCTTTGAAGATTGTGCATCTTCCAGACGGTTAGGCGTCATGATCTAGAGCATCCAAGAGGAAATTGTGGATCACCGAGTGACCAAGTTTGTGAAGGTTTGGAAGTCACCTGAAGACTTACCACGAGTGATTGGGCGAGGTCTGTGTGACCTTTGCTCAAGGGCAATACGGTGAGGACTAAGTGTCCTGAGCTGCGTGTTCAGGACTGGGTGTCCGAGACCGTGTGTCCTCAGGTTTGAATACCTAGCCGCCCTAACCAGACGTACAACTGGCACAACAGTTGGAACTGGTCTACCAAATCATTGTCTTCACCAAGTCTACTGGTTCTATTTCCTTAACCCTCCCATTTCCTCATTACCGTGTTGTGTGCTTATTCATATCCGTTTGAAGACTTTGACTGAAGACTTTCTCAATTTCCTCAGTTCAATTTCTTCAGTCTGTTTGTCTTCATCCTGTTTTATCCTGTGTTTACACTTTCTATACTCTGTATTTGTTTTCATTTCATCATGAAGACCATGCTTATGTTTTGTTATGTTTACTTCTGAGTACTTTCCACCGCAAGTAGTTCTTCTCTTAGGAAATTCCTCACCCTGAAATTCCTCAGTGAAGAATTCATAAAAATCGCCTATTCACCCCCCTCTAGTCGACTTAACGCACTTTCAGTATGGACGACACCGAAGCCATGCTTAAACAGGCGAGGTGAGAAGTTGACTTTAATGTGGCCCACCAGCCAAAGTAGGCTTACTGGTCGCTGATGGAGTGCTAGATTAGGGAGTGGTTGGCACGTCAGTCACTGGTCCTTTGGGGTGGGCCGAGGAACCTGCTAAGCTTATCATCTGGTGGGCCTCTTTCATCTCGACCATGAATGATGGGAAGGAATGATTCGAAGACTTTGCGTGTAGTCCAAGATCTAGAGGTGGTGCATTTGGCCCAAGGTTCAACCGACTTGTCTGTAAACCCTAGGTACCTCGATGTCTATATAAACCAAGGTGTGAGGGCCATAGAACGGACAATCATTCTCACACAATCTCACGGTAGATCACATGTACCTTGTACCTCATCCACAATCAATACAACTAAAACTAAAACCTTGGTAAATACAAGTGTCCCCTGTGTCCTATTACCATCTAGCCAAGGGTACTAGCTCAGGACCCATATCGGAGTTCTGCCGGATTTGACTCCGTTAGCCATCATCTTGGCATTGAAGCGGTGCTACCCGCTCATTGGATCGTTGATACGTCCATTTTACATCATGTTTTCCTACTGTTATTTATGATGTTTTTATCCATAATAATGCTTTTTGGAGTAATTCTAATGCCTTTTCTCTCATAATATGCAAGGTATACACAAAGAGGGAGAATTCCGGCAGCTGGAAATCTGGACCTGTAAAAGCTACGTCAGGCCACCTATTCTGCACAACTCCAAACAAGCTGAAACTTCATGGAGATTTTTTATCAAATATATAATGAATATTGGAGCAAATAACTACCAGAAGGGGGCACCAGGTGGGCACAACCCACTTGGGCGCGCCAGGGCTGGCGCGCCCAGGTGGGTTGTGCTCACCCAGGCCCACCTCCGGTGCCCATCTTCTGGTATATAAGTCATTTTGACCTAGAAAAAATAAGGAGAGGACTTTCGGGACGAAGCGCCGCCGTCTCGAGGCGGAACTTGGGCGGGAGCACTTTTGCCCTCCGACGGAGCGATTCCGCCGAGGGAACTTCCCTCCCGAAGGGGGAAATCATTTTCATCATCATCACCAACAACTCTCCCATCTCGGGGAGGGCAATCTCCATCAACATCTTCAATGGCACCATCTCATCTCAAACCCTAGTTCATCTCTTGTGTTCAATCTTGTTACCGGAATTATAGATTGGTGCTTGCGGGTGACTGATGTCTACTACACAACATTCTTCTTGTAGATGTTGTTGGGCCTCCAAGTGCAGAGGTTTGTAGGACAATAGCAAATTTTTCTCAAGTGGATGACCTAAGGTTTATCAATCCGTGGGAGGCATAGGATGAAGATGGTCTCTCTCAAACAACCCTGCAACCAAATAGCAAAGAGTCTCATGTGTCCCCAACACACCCAATACAATGGTAAGTTGTATAGGTGCACTACTTCGGCGAAGAGTTGGTGATACAAGTGCAATATAGATGGTATATAAAGGTTTTGTAATCTGAAAATATAAAAACAACAAGGTAACTAATGATAAAAGTGAGCAAAATCGGTATTGCAATGCTTCGAAACAAGGCCTAGGGTTCATACTTTCACTAGTGCAAGTTCTCTCAACAATAATAACATAATTGGATCATATAACTATCCCTCAACATGCAATAAAGAGTCACTCCAAAGTCACTAATAGTGGAGAACAAACGAAGAGATTATTGTAGGGTACAAACCACCTCAAAGTTATTCTTTCTAATCGATCTATTCAAGAGTCTGTAGTAAAATAACACGAAGATATTCTTTCCATTCAATCTATCCTAGAGTTCGTACTAGAATAACACCTTAAGACGCAAATCAACCAAAACTCTAATGTCACCTAGATACTCCAATGTCACCTGAAGTATCCGTGGGTATGATTATACGATATGCATCACACAATCTCAGATTATCTATTCAACCAACACAAAGAACTTCAAAGAGTGCCCCAAAGTTTCTACCGGAGAGTCAAGACGAAAACGTGTGCCAACCCCTATGCATAAGTTTACGAGATCACGGAACTCGCAAGTTGATCACCAAAACATACATCAAGTGGATCACGTGAATATCTCATTGTCACCATAGATAAGCACATGCAAGACATACATCAAGTGTTCTCAAATCCTTAAAGACTCAATCTAATAAGATAACTTCAAAGGGAAAATTCAATCCATCACAAGAGAGTAGAGGGGGAGAAACATCATAAGATCCAACTATAATAGCAAAGCTCGCGATACATCAAGATCGTGCCGAATCAAGAACACGAGAGAGAGAGAGATCAAACACATAGCTACTGGTACATACCCTCAGCCCCGAGGGTGAACTACTCCCTCCTCGTCATGGAGAGCGCCGGGATGATGAAGATGGCCACCAGAGAGGGATTCCCCCCTCCGGTAGGGTGCCGGAACGGGTCTAGATTGGTTTTCGGTGGCTACAGAGGCTTGCGGCGGCGGAACTCCTGATCTAGGTTATGTTCTAGAAGTTTGGGTATATATAAGAGGTGTTGGCGTCGGGGACAAGTCAGGGGGGTCTTCGAGGCGGCCACGAGGTAGGGGGGCACGCCCAGGGGGGTAGGGCGCGCCCCCACCCTCGTGGGTGCCTCGGGACTCTTCTGGCCCATATCCCATACTGCATGGGCTTCTTCTGGTCCAAAATTAATCTTCGTGAAATTTCAGGTCAATTGGACTCTGTTTGGTTTTCCTTTTCTGTAAAACTCGAAAACAAGGAAAAACAGAAACTGGCACTGAGCTCTAGGTTAATAGATTAGTCCCAAAAATCATATAAAATAGCATATAAAACATCCTAGATGGATAATATAATAGCATGGAACAATCAAAAATTATAGATACATTGGAGACGTATCAGTGACTAGCAGTGTTGATTACATCTTGTAGTTGATTACTATATGGTTTATTTGGTGGAAGATTATATGTTCAGATCCAATATACTATTTAATACCCCTCTGATCTTGAGCATGATTATCATTTGTGAGTAGTTACTTTTGTTCTTGAGGTCACGGGAGAAATCATGTTGCAAGTAATCATGTGAACTTGATATGTGTTTGATATTTTGATAGTATGTATGTTGTGATTCCCTTAGTGGTGTCATGTGAACGTCGACTACATGACACTTCACCATATTTGGGCCTAAGGGAATGCATTGTGGAGTAGAAATTAGATGATGGGTTGCGAGAGTGACATAAGCTTAAACTCCAGTTTATGCGCTATTTCGTAAGGGACCGATTGGATCCAAAAGTTTAATGCTATGGTTAGAATTTATTCTTAATACTTTTTTCGTAGTTGCGGATTCTTGCGGGAGGGTTAATCATAAGTATAAGGTTTGTTCAAGTAATAACAACACCTAAGCACCGGTCCACCCACATATCAAATTATTAAAGTATCAAACATGAATTAAACCAACATGATGAAAGTGACTAGATGAAAATCCCGTGTACCCTCAAGAACACTTTGCTTATCATAAGAGACCGTTTTGGCATGTCATTTTCCTCAAAAGGGTTGGGCTATCTTGCTGCATTTTTGTTACTACTATCGCTACTTGCTCGTTACAAATTATCTTGCTTTCAAACTACTCAGTTACTTACAATTTCAGCACTTGCGGGCATTACCTTACTGAAAAACTACTTGCCATTTCCTTCTGCTTCTCATTGGGTTCGACACTCTTACTTATCGAAAAGAGCTACAATTGATTCCCTATACTTGTGGGTCATCAATCGCATCGCTCGAGTCGGCATCAATGTCGTGGAGTCATGCCCGCTCTGGAGCGACGCTGACTAGCATGAATGCGCAGCAACCACATCATGCCAGATGGTTTTTTGGGCGGAGAGGTTTTTGGGTGGGACTGGGGTGTCGGGCGCGTAAGTGGTTGCGGTCTGGACGCTTGCAAAGCCCATTAGTTTGCACCCGGTTTGCGAGAAAACAGACAACCGGACTGGTCCGCGAACAGAGGAGGTACCCACGTTGGATGGCAAAGTGCGTCCGGACACATCGGTTTGACGTTCACACGTGTTTTGAGGGTCCGCATTGGAGATATCCTCATTTCCTCTACCTTGGGTACCTCATACCGGAGAGCGTGAGGCATCGGGCATTGTGTGTGTGTGGTGGTGGTGGTGGGGGCGGGGGGGTGTTGTCGCCTTCTCGACTCTCTTTCCTCCTACTCCCGGTGGGATATGGCAACGATGGTTGTCTTCCTCGGACTCGATGGCTCCGATGACCATTGACTGCAACGTGTGCCATGCCCACCTTGAGCCCTAGCGGGTTGCGCCTCCTTGAGCGACAACAGCGAACGATAGGGATGGGGAGGCTATTTGGGAGGTGGTCCGCAAATGATGGTGGTAGGGGCTAGGGATTTAGAGTGAGGTAAATTTTCACTACATCATGTGCTACACAACAATTTCGAAAGAAAAAAAACACATGCAGTGGCCTATGCGCCCTCAATTTATTCCTGAATATGGTGACTAGTGACTTTGGAGGACAAGTCCAATGACCGTCGATGAATTTCACTCCGCTGAAAGGACATACCTAGACGGTCAATTAGTCCAATAGTACACCACATCGGTAAAATACGAATCCATGGTGTACGCGGTGACCGTCGATGTTCGTTTATGACTTTCCTGACCGTATTTCGGGTATTCCTAAATCCAAACTAAAATTTGGGGGCGAATCCAGTTACCTTCGGTGAATTATCTCCCAAACAACTGGTAACGTTTCATCTTCCTCGAACAATTTTCTCTCCCTGGCCCAGTTTCATGCAGCATACGAACTAATCTCTCTTTTCGGGATCGATTTCTCTCCAATGCCTCGCCTTCGCTGAGCTATTGTCTGAGCTCTTGTTAGCGGCATTGCGGCGGGTCATGGTGTCCCCATCTCGATATAGGCAACTACCTAGTTTGAACAGCAGGAAAAACAAAACAAAAACATGCCCGCATCGGTCAACCTTTGTCCTCGCCTAGTCATGCCATCATGTCTCTACCGAAGTCATGGCTCGGACTCACTGGGGTATTGCGGCCGGCCGAATCATCTCGTCTTGGCCTTGGAGTGCTAACCCCCTCCCTCCTCAAAATCGACTGGCCCAAATGTTTCTTTCAAGCAACTAATAAATTGCAAATGCATTTTTATTTCCATATAAAATATAAAAACTATGCGTGGATGGAAATCTTGCTGGACATATTAGCACATTTTTGATTAATATAATCCACGAATAAACAGTAAACATGGCATTCACAGTGCGCAACTCATACCGAAAATTGAAGTGGCGATGAATGAGTCATACGCTCCGATTGGCCATGCTAAGGCCGCAACCAACGCAACAACCTCGGCGCCGTCGGCCATGGAGTCAATGCAGGGGAAGTAGTCGACGCAGAGAAGGACGGAACGGGAGCCAACAAACCTATGTGTGAGCTCGGTTCGGCTCATTCCCACGGCCCACGCAATGTGACGAGGCGGGCGGTGAAGGAGGAGGAGCATGCATGAACAACTTCTCTTCTCAAGCTTTCAATAACATGTGATAGAGCAACCTTTATAAAGGTATCCACTCTTTCTTCAGTAGGAGTATGGTACTAAATTTCCCATCATTTTTCATACACCTAAATGAGACTAAGAGATTAATCAGGAATTATTGTATTATATGGGCAAGAAGTTTATTTATAACTCAATAAATCTCTCTTGCGGCTTCGGTTCGTGGTGGGTAATTTGACGAATCATATGCTGGAAGTGTTTAAGGGGTTTCTTATCCGATTAAAAAATAAGGGCTGAGAAATTTGGCACTTGCTGACACATGAAGAAAGTGAGGATGCATGCACTACAGTTTTTTGTCCCCTGACGAGTACAGTTCATACTGATCTAAGCAAATGCATAAAATGCCTTCACATTCAACTCAAGAAGACTTTACCCCCGAGGACAGATAGTACATCCACCACTATTTACTTTTTCTTTTTTTGCGGGTAGCAATAAAGCCAAGCGAGCCTCGTTTTATTTGGATGTCACCGTTACAACCGGAATTTTGTTCAACGCCGTTTCCTTAATGATTTTGCTCGGTCTTAATGCATAACACGACTTTCAGGTGCCATATCAACTATCAAAATGCTAGCTTTGGTGCGGACGAGTAGGTCGTCACTTGATTGCTCTTATGAAGTCAGAAGTCAAACCACATCCATCAAGGCAAAAGTGAGAGGGTGTTGGTTAGGACACAAAATTGGTTAACCGAAATCGTGACGAGAACGGTGGCCGAAAACGTACCCGGCACTCTTCAGTTTTGCTAGTGCTAAAAATGGCCATCCCAGTTATAGCAAACCCAATACCTCATTCAAGAAGAAAGGGTACGTCATGTCGAGACCAGGAGTGAAAGCTTTTCTCATGTTTCAACAGGGTTGTTGATCCACCCTTCCGTTCCTTTTCTCCACAATCGATTCATTACATTGTCCGGGTGCTTTTTTTTTTTAGTTTCCCGTGCTTATCAAGCCAGCTCAAGTATTCATGAAAACGTCTCGCGTTCATCATCGTCGCCATATCTGGCCATTTTTCCTTGTCAAAGACATTACCGTGAAAGAAGTCGACTTAGCCATAGATACCACCCACCCTGTCCAGGTTTATTAGGGCCTCTTTTATTAAACTAATGAGTATTTGTGAGTATAGCTAGCTTGATATCCACCACAAGGTTTTCCCGTCGTATATCCATTCTTATTTGGGGATGGGGTTACCGAGGATTTGTGCAGGCAACCATCCAAATATTATTATTATTATTAAGCCTGCTACATCCTCGACGTATCTATAATTTTTGTTATGTTTATATTATATTGATATCATTTATACATACTTTTATTATAAATTTATATGTTTATTAGACTAACATATTAATCCAGTCCCAAAGGTCAATTTCTATTTTCTAGTATTTTTACACTTTCTAGGGAAAAATATTTTTGAGGGTGTAAAAATCAAATAAAATTATAAAATATACTTTTACACCAGAAGAGACCATGGGCCAAATGGGGGGGCAGAGGAAGGCCACAGGGTGCCCCATGTGCCATGCTCACATGTCCCCACCCCTAACTGTATGGTCCACCCGCATGGTGGCTGTGAAGGTCAGTTGTGGCCGCCCTTTGGCGACATGCTTGCTTCTGAAGGTCGTGAACCGCCTTAAAAAATCAGAATTTTTGGAGTTACCGAGCTCTCGTAGACGATAAAATGGTGATGGGACTCAGAACACAACATCTAGAGAATCCAGAAAAATACTGCCCAAGGAGAGATCCAATCTTGGATAGGGCTCTTGCCCTATGGAGTTCCATAAACACCATGGACCAAAGGGTTAACCTTCTCCCTCCTAGGGGGGAGGCCAAGGAGAAGAAGAAGAAGAAGAAGAAGAAGAAGAAGAAGAAGAAGGGGAGGCCAAGGAAGAAGAAGGGAGAAATAATATTCTGAGATCAATGTTGCTATGACTTTGTTATGCTTAATGCTTGACACTAGGATCCGAGTGAATGATTTCTGATCTAAACCATTTACATTTTCATTAATATACATGTATTTTGGATCATATATGCAAGTTGTATTCACATGTTATGGTTCGAAACGAAGACCTTGAAGTGACAATAATCAGGGTATCAAACAGAATGGCTGTGATTTCAGGATTACATGTATTCATTGATTGTTAGTACTCGGAGTCGGTACTTTGTGAAAAAGGTATCTTAATTAATCTTAATTTTTATTAGGATCTCGCGGAAACGAGAGGGTAACACAAAATATATTGTCCAAGTTCTTGTTGCAAGCATGCACAAGACATATGGAATATGTGCCTACATTTGATTGGTAAACTGAAACTAGCTTACTATCACCCTATGTTACCACTATTACATACACATACCCCTTTCCATAATGTAGTATGTCTAGATTTTTTAAGAAGTCTAACTTTACAAACTTTGATAAAGTTTTTAGAGTAAACTATTTATATCTACCTTTCGCAAAAAAAACTATCTATATCTACAATACCAATTATATGAAATATGAAACTACATATTATCATGAATTTAATGATATATATTTGACATTCTGGATGCAATTTTTTCCCATATACTTGGTCAAAGTTTGTGAGATTTGACTTTTAAAAAAATCTATATGCGCTACATTTTGAAATGAACGGAGTATTTGATTCTATGATTTCTATCAGTACAACATGCATTATCTATTTTCATGCCCTGTGCTTTTTATCACTATTGCTCTTTTTAAGTCGCTTTTGTTCTTGGCAATTGATTTTGTCACTATTTCACAATCGAACTACAATCACACTTTTGCTACTAATAAATTTTGTCGAGTAAGTAGTTGTTTTTGGTTGTGGTTGAATTGACAACTTAACTGCTAAGAATTATAAATATTACTCCCTCCGTTCCCAAATACATATCTTTCTAGGCATTTCAAATGGACACAACATACGGATGCATGTAGACATATTTTAGAGTGTAGATTCACTCATTTTGCTCCGTATGTAGTCACTTGTTGAAATATCTAGAAAGACAAATATTTAGGAACGGAGGGAGTATTAGGCTTCCTTTATGTCGAGTCAATATATTTAAGTTATAATATTCATGTCGAAAGACTGTTGTGTTCTCCTACATTTCTGGGTTATCGGAGGTGCTTGCTTCTGTGCAGAGCGACCACACGCTCTGCTGCGAGTGCTGCTAGGTCCACATCAAGAGATAAGAGAAGGATGTTCCTACAAGCCTCCTCAAAGATCAGCGATTCTGGGCCGTTGGATCAGTTCTCTTGATGAGTTTTGGGCCGTTGGATCGAGAGGTGGGAGGATCTGGGCCGTCGGATCTGGAAGAAACACTACTGAAATGAATAGTAATGGCAACAGAATGTAAATACCATGCCCCCACCAGGGCATTTCGGTCATTTCACGTGGTGGGGGTATAAAAGGGTCGGCCGCTCCTGTAACGAAGACCTAGCCTCCTCCTCCCTCGCTCGCTCCTGCAGCCGCCTCCCTCCTTCCTCGCTCACTCCTCATCCGGCAACGGCGGCGGTGGCTCCCGCGCCCGTCGTCTCCTCCCCCCCACACTCGCCGCCGCCTCCTCTCCTCCCCCGTGCCCCGCTCATCCCGCCTCGCCGCCTCCTCCTCTCCTCCCCTGCGTCCCGCTCCTCCCGCCTCGCTGCCGCCTCCTCTCCCCTTTCTGTCTCGCCGCCATGCCTTCCTGCCCTGCCGCCGCGCCTCTCTCCAATCCCCGCCCCGAGCTCCACCGCATCCATACCTGCTCGTTGGCAGCAGGTGGGGCTCCACCTCGTCTAGCCCAACACGGGGAGGGCCAGGACGGGAGCGAGGCGACGGCGAGGTCTCTCTCTCTCACCCGTTCTTCTCCTTGCGCATCCTCTCCTTGTCGTCGGACAGCGCAGCCGTTGGCTCTCTCCTTGGGATCGGGCAGGGGCATCCCGGGGAGGGATTGGGCTGACAATGGATTTGGTGTGGCGTGAGGTTGGTTGAGGTTCTCGTTTGGTGCATGTTTTTTTCTCGGTTTTGATTCTTCGGCTATTCATCTTAGGTGCTCATGTGGTACATGATGCAGGTCTACGGCTGCTGTTGTTTCTTGCTCCCGATGAAGATTCCGATGATTTGTGCTCCGGCTCTACTTCGAGCGAGCGCGCTGATTCCTGCTAGGTGAGCTTCTCGTCCTCCTATGTTCCTGATCCTCCCCCAGTCAGCGCACCCACGCCAGTTGCTGCGACCCGTGCACCCATGATTGTTGTGCAGTAGATTAGAATCAAGATTTTGGTTGAGAGAGAGAGAGAGAGATAGAGAGAGGATCATGATCTTCCTTGGCTCATGTAATCAGATTTAAGGACACTCTATTTATAGTAGATAGGCAGATGGTCCATTGCTGGCTTGCTAAACCTGTGTGGCAAATGTCTGTGTGTATTTATGCAAGGTATAGCTTTCTGTATAAGCAATACACCTTTATCTATACATATAGCAACCTCTTTGAATTTTTCTTCTTCTAGGAGATGATGCTGGAAACGATCACATTTATGAAGTTATGCTCTGCTTTGGCTCATGTTTATATCTTAATCCAAGTAACTGGTTCTCTCTTTTTTTGAACGAGGTCCGTCCTGGTGGAGCTCTAGACAACATTACGATAACCACGTTGATGTTCCAAGCCTCACATGAGTTATAGTAGTAACTATAAATGTTTAGATATGTTGGAGTGCTCGCCTGGATAATGATGAGAGGTGAAGAGACGCACAAAAGGTAAATATTTGCACATGTATACGGGTACTTAATTTAACATGATCTGCATAATCTGAATCTGTAGTTTTGCACTATTCTTTGATGGACTATCCATTTATGTTCACTATTAGTCTGTTGTGGTGAAGTAATCAATTTAAGAATCAAAACTGCACATACCTGGCATCAAGTGTTGTCATCCACATGGGCGGTTAATCCTGGTCTCTTTACTGCTTTGTAGATGTTGAGATGTGACCTCGAATGCTTCGGTTTGGGTGGTTATGTGGGCGGAAACAATGACCACTGATCATAATTGTAGATGTTTTGGATCTCAGCCATCCTTTTATTGCTATGAGGGATTATATTTTTTGCTTCTATATATGAGCTAATTCTCTATTGTGAGGAATGAGTGTGTGACCCATGTTACCTGCTACTGTAGCTTGGCATTCCTTCTACATGATGAAGACGAGAGCATGCTTGTTTTTCAAGTAACTCTCGCTTGCTTTCAATTGATTTTCAGCTGCATTGTCACTTTGTCAGGAACCTGTGGTCTGAAAGAGCTAATTTGCAGAAATTTCATCCACCCGTCAAACTGCAAATCAGTGTTTGGTTGTACCAATGCTTCCTGGTATGTGACCTCTGTCTGAGATATAAAACATTTTGTTCGTCCTGTTATTTTCATGCTGATGCTTGGCTTATGAGGTTACAGATCGACTTGAGATATGTTAAGATTTTTTTTCTGTTCATCTTAGTTGAATTTAATATAAGATTTAGCTAATACATAGTGGTCTTTATGTGATACATTAGTTAATAATCGATAACTAATCACTCCACTTTTATTTTAATACAGAAATACATGCAAGCATATCTACTCAGAAGGGGAAAAGCAGGAGTTGAATCATCAATAGGAATCTGCCATGTAATTGATCTTATTGGCTCAGAAAGAAAATTGGCTGTTGGTCACAGTTGTTTACCAAGTATACTATTTTTTTGCCTACAAAAACTTCTATGATAAGCGACATGTGCAGTTGCAGGTGAAACTATTAACTTGATGTTAACACTACTATGCATGCCAAGATCTATGTTTCCGTTCACTTTTGAAAGTAAACATGTTGTTGCTACAATTTTAGGCTGGAATAGCTGAAACCTGTAGTAGATAAAACAATACTCCCTCCAATTCAAAATGAGTGTCAGGATTTTAGTGCAAATTCGAACTAAAACTACGACACTTATTTTGGATCGGAGGAAGTATTATTTATCCAGTGAAAGATTTTAGATTCTTGCAGGGTTGCTGCCTGCTGAAACATGTATTTCTGAATAGCTTATGAACAATGTATTTTTGAAATAATAAATAATGAAAAGCAAGTGGTTACTTTACCTGAACCCGTAGAGGTACTTGTATTGTAGTATACATGTTACCTGCTCTATTTTCTCTATTTTTGTTGGGTTGGAGTAGAGTGCGTAGGTTACCGATCCTATATACCAGTGTATAGCAGGCAAAAAAACTTTTGTTGAATTACCTTTTAACCTAAATTTGTTTAGGAAACTTATACTAACCTTTATTCTCTGTTAGTTGCATCAGCCTGCATGTATTAGCCTGCATGTATTTTAGCTGTGGCTCCTTTATTCTCAGTTAGTTGCATCAGCCTGCATTTATTATGTCCTTCCATGCCTACTTACATGAGTGTATCACTTGTATTGTTCATGGTGTCTGGCGGCTGATCATTATACAACCGTTGTGGCCTCTCAATAAATGTTAGGATGATAGAGAGATTGATCAGTCTTTCTTGGATAATATATGGTTTGACTTATTTTTTATATATATTTGCTTCAGATATAGGCCTGGTACCATATCTTTTCTCGCTGGACATACCTTCCGACGACGAGAGTGATGACTTCTATCCCGCTCCTCTCCCAGCAAGGCATCACTACCTCCCTCCTGCAAAGGTACCCGAAGACCTTCTTGGACTCTTATTCAGTGTTTCTCTTTTTTTTACACAACTATGTGGTGCTTAGTGCATATGACATTCCCTCCTGTCAATTAATTATGAAAGAAAGAGAGGGAGAGAGGATCATGTTCTTGATTGGGTCCAATACTCAGGGTTGGTAGTGTTTATAGGAAATGGTTATATTTTACAGAAAAAATGTGTCTTTGTTGACCAGTTTTGCTCGAGATAAAAAATTCTTGCCTACTATTGGTGTCAAGCTCTCGCATCATAAAATTCGTTGTTATGCCGATTCATAAAATTATTTGCTTTGTTCTGGAACTGCAAGTTAATTCATCCATCCATGGATGTTGCATACTGTGAGTGAACCAAACAGCTACCTTATTCATTCCTAAAAAGTCAGCCACCTTGTTGGTTTTGCAGGAGCGAATCAGCAACGCTACTATAGCAGCCCAGCACAACCGCCAAGCCAGGGCCGGCCTACTTAACCTGACAGCTTTGCTGGGCCACTTCGTGTCTCAAGCTGCGGCAGAGGGGGAAATCCAGGCAGAGCACGCCATCTCCATCGCCGCGACTCGCCCTCCTGTCCGCGTCTCCCTGCCCCTTCTCCTCTAGCAGGAGGAGCACGAGCCAAGGCGTGCCACCTCCGATTCTGCAATGCTTCTAACGGCCAGCTCCGCAGCATTCCATTCGATCATCCGTCCGATTGATTCCCTTGCTCCAGCCGCTAGGTACCAGCAGCATTCCATTGGTTTATTTTATGTATAATAGCGTGATAAAACAGTGATGTGTATGCAGATCTATAACAGTATATGATGCTTTTGATTGTAGTATAGGTAATCAGGCCTTTTTGGTGCATATACCTAGCTCTGATTGGTTATGTGGTTTCTCTAATTATTCAAAATTAACCGAATTAATGTGACCTTGTTTGAAATTTTAATCGAGAGTAAACATTCACAGAGACCTAATTAGGATTGACTAAACTGCTCTTATGTATATATGTTTGTTACTTCCTTTGCATGTTGTTCTTATCTCGCTGAACATGGTGGTGCTATTGTGAGGATCTCATGTCTCTCTCACCCTTATGTGTTTATCTCTGTTGGTCCCGTTCCCCTTTTGCTAATCAGTAATCACTCATGCCTGCTAGATCCACTAAGGTTTTTCTTGGTTTTTTAGTTGTGGATTACTGTTAAGAATGATTGCCCTTATTAATAAGGATTTAAATGTGTTGTTCCAGATCCACATGGGTTGGTTTTGAGTTATTTGTTTGGGTTAGAAAATTGTCAAAGTATGCATATATTAACATTTAGAGAAAACTTTGCATGTGTTTATTCTGGGTTGTAGTTCAGAGAGCGCTTCCATGTCGTCGTGAGTGCTGGGTGCTGCTCTGACATGCTTGGGTTGTAGTTCAGAGAGCAATTCTGCCATATTACATTACCATGGATAACATGTATTAATCTGTTAAGCTTTTCTTGCTACATAGGACTGCTTGTAGACTCGGTATGATTTAGTTGATTGTTGGTTCTTGTGCCTAGGACCAGATCGGTCCTTTGTTGTTGTCTATGGCTTTAGTAGCTTAATATCACCTATTCCTTTTATGGTGCATGCCCTATGTGGAAGACTTGTGTAAATGTATACCTTGCAAGGTACTGTTTACTCATGGTTCGGTTTAGGGGACTCGGAGCACCGGATTGACTGATGACAGGATTTTGGTTGCGCAGATGAGCTGGAGATGTCGGATGTGTCCACGGTGTTGAATGTGCCTCAGGATCTGAATGAACTGCAGGCTAGGCATACCACTCTCTTGTCCAGCGCCGTTCTTTGTGTGTGTGCCTCTAATTCTTAGGTACGTCCGTAGCCCCATTGTGCCTTCCACTGGCTATTTCAATTTCAATAATTTTTTTTGTTTTTGATCTTACAAGTTGACACCATCTTACTGGCCCTTGATTTTGAGAGGGCCAAGGAATTTCCTTGTTACATTGTTAGCATGAGAACCGTCTTTAGCAAAACAATTGATACTTACACTTCTCTGTGAAAAGTTTGTTTCAGATCTCGGAAGAACCAAAAGATCCTCTGCACTGCACACTTTCGCCAATGCCTGAAGATGGCAAAAACAGGAAACCTTCAGAAATTATTTTGCTGCAGCAGCTGGTAGGCAATGAGCATTATACTTTATCTATTTTATACACTTTGATTTGATTAGGTAACTCAGGGCTTCGAAGTTGTCGAGAATAAACAAACCTGACATCATTCATAGTAATTTGGATACTTCAATTCCTACAAATTGTTGCATGATGCATTATTCCAGGTGAACAAACATACAATTGTTACGGTGAATCTACTAATCAGGCTTTTTGTTTGTTGCTGCTAACACTTCCGATGGAAAATTATACTAATAGACTGGAACATGAGTGCATGTTCGTCTTGGATAGAATTAATCTCACTTCCTTGCATCCTCTGAGTTCAAAAACAAAACATGGATGTCTCGATAGTGGTCATAGAAGCACTCTTAATTTATGTCCAATCTCAAGAGTCATGCACACTCGAGAAGTTTTTCTTAGCAATAACCAAGGAACATTATCATATATTATTGATCTTTTAGTTCCAGTACTGTTTTGCATAGTAGTATGGCTTCACTGCATTTCTGTATATTGTTTGTATCCACATATATATTACTGATCTTTTGGTTCCAGTACTGTTCAGTTGTGTATTAGTATGGTGTAGATTGCAATTTAGCTTCCTACACTCATTGCTTTGCTTAGTTAAATTTGTAGGACAGCCCAAGTATATTAATGTGCTTATATTTTCTGTACTTTATTTAGACAAATTTTATGGAGGAAGAAATAATCTTTTTCTGATAAATTGTTTTATGTGCAGAACAATCACCGCATGTTGTAGCAAGGCCCACATAAAGATGATGTAGTCATGCATAGGTAACTGATTCTGCCAAAATGATACTCTAGATATGGTCCCACTTATTTTGGTTCACAAAATGCAATAGGTAAGGAATTCATTTATTTTAGTTCCTGAATAGGTTACTATTTGTAGTGTCAGTGCAAGGCAAGAAATTATGTAGTTGTCGCCCAGCCGCAGGCGAGAAGAAGGGTGCATCATCTGGGGTCATGTATCTGGCTACAGTTCTTATTCTGTGAAAAAAGTATAACTTTAAGCTTAGTTGTAGTTTTACCATAGTATCCTAGGAGATGATATGCCTTCAGTATCCAGTTACTACATGTCTCTCATTTTCTTTTCTTGATACAATGTTAGATCCATGATAGTACTCTTTTTTGGTGGATTTGCTTTGTATTAAACCCTAAGAATAGTTAGTAATAGTTGTGCTTTTGCTCGTGTCCTCTATAACGATGCCTATCTGTGTGGATGATGTCCTTCTTCTGGGGTGCATGGATAACGAGGCTTCCTACTGCCAGCGTGTTTATATGTATATTATGATCATGCTATCTCTGCTTGTGTTAAAGGAGCCCTTAATGATACTTAGCTCTAAATTTTATATACTACTTGCTCTTCAATAACTGTATATACTATGAACGGCCCGATCTTGTTTTGTTCATAGCTTGCTTCACGATAGAGTTGAATTATTTCTGAAAAAAGGTTATTCCATGTAACACCTTGGGTTTCCCATTCTGCATTATTTATCTCTTGTTTCTGATGAGTATTCTGTCTTCTAATCTTTTCTCCGGAGGCTATCTAATATTTGATGATTCCTATTTCTACAGATGGAGTTCAATCTTGTGTCCCTGCTTCGTCAGGGAAATACCATTTGGTGTATCTGTGGGTATGTCTCACGACTATGGCAGCACCGACGGCACACTGCTCTTCCGGCCGCCCTTGAGCCCACGTGGCTCGCCAGATCATGCGCAGTCCCAGAGCAGCACGCAGCTCGCCGGTCCGATTCGTGCCACCCACGCCAACCTGAGATCCGCCTCTGCAGGTATGAACTCCCCTCCAATGTCCTCTTCTCCTCCATCCATTATTTCTCTATTTTGTTCAACTTGTTAGCCAAAGGGTTCAGATTCTTGCCATGATTGATTGTTAGTCTTTGTACATGAATGGATTAAGATGTGATGTGAGACGAGAGCTAGCAACAAATGTGCTTGTTCTACATATAGGTGCACTTCTTTAGTTGGTGCTTGTTATAATATTGAAACCATGTTACTCTTTACTGCACTATGACGTGATGGCCAGATCGTCGCGAGCCCCTACCCCGACCCCAAGGTTGCTGGCAGTGTCAACCCCGACGGCGAGGTCACCGTCACCCCCAACCTTGACGCCCAGGCCAGCAGAAGGTACATTTGATTGCTGGTACATTTGTTGTCTGAAGGCCCAAAGTTTTTAAATCTAACTGAAACCAAAGCCTTGTGATTTATCCAACTGAAGATCCAAAGCTTGTAGTTAAAATGATAGTTAGGTGGTACAAGGACCGGCATCATGTGTACCTCATTCATGTGGATACTAAAATGTGCTCCCATCCGCTATTTTGCTAGGACTTCTTTGTTCTCTTTCTTAATGGAGTCGTTGATAAGATAATTTTTATAATGTTGTAAGACCGTAGAGAACATATGTTTCATAGTTAGTAGAATTGAGAACATTGTACATTGTACATCTCGTGATGTTAACAAAGATGTTCTCAGTTCTCCTTAATTTGGTCTGCCTAAGCCATAGAAAATGTGTCCACTGCCTAATCAGGTGTTTAGTAATTCATTTTTAGAGTGTGGATTTTGTTTCGTCACGTTAGTAAAACCAGTAGCACCATGGATCATTTTGGTACTGCTAAAATTTGGTCTTCCATAAGAGAATGGTTTGTGAACAACATTTTATTTTGATGGATCTATGGAATTGATTTTAAAAACATTGTGGACTTGAACTGTTGTATGACAGGGTTAGTATTGGTTGCCTATTCTCACCAGCCAAAAAATTGTACAATGCACTAATAAAGGGAAAACATCCGATCAACAATCAAGAGTGTCTCGTGACAAAGTTTTGGATTTGCATTTGTCACCTACTATGTAGAGTATCTATTTGAAACATTACAAACCCCAACATTGGTCTTTCCATTAACTGTTTCACTAACACCCAGAGTTGGTACTGGTCTTTACATGAAACAATGAAGTGTTGATCGTATTGTATATTGCAGAAGGTAGATTAAATGAGGTGACCTACTTTCTCACTACTTATTTGCCATTGACTTTCTTAACCATCATCCTATGCCTTCATGTTTGTTAGGGTTCATATTTTGTTGCATTAACTAAAGCACCGTGTTTTGTTATTTTACTCCTCTGTTCATTTTTATAAGGTGTGGATGGAAGAGTGACAATAACTACAGGTTGGTCAAAGATTGAAAGAAATTCTCCTTTAAATTAGGTTGGTCAAAGACATGTATGTTTCTTTGGTCTACAGAACGTCAGTTTACTAATCGTGCTAAACGTTTCCAGGAATATGTTGCTTGTTGTTAGTTTACTAATCTTGCCTTCTTGATAGTTCCTTGGTCACTGTAGATGTCTATTGTTGTAAAAATGTTGAGATATCTTCTCGAGGAATATGGTTTTTTTCTTCACTTTCAGGCCAATGCTACTCAACTTTTCTTTGAGCGACCTTTTCTTTGAGCGACGAGGAATTTCAACCGTCCTTGGCGAAGGACTACTATCTGATTGTCACTAGCCTCCTGTCTAAATGCTTCGCTTTCAATATTTTGTATTGTCTTGCTGCCTATGTGCTACTCAAGCCTGATCTATTAAACATTACTTGGCCTATTCCTTTGTGCCGAGCTTGATGTGGCTCAATTGTACTCTATGATATGTATTTTGATTGGAAAATTCACGAGGTTAAAGATTTGCATTGTTTTTGGTTTTGAACCGTGCATTGATTACATACTTCAGGGCGTGCTTCTTACTGATTTAGCATTACCTGCTTGACAAAAGGTTAGGACCGGCACCCTCGCGCCAAGGCGCGTTGCCGATCTAGTCAATATGAGCGGCACAGCCTCCTCTTCACGGAGCTTGATGCCTCGGACGATGAGGCGCTGGAGATGCCAAAGAGGCACACGCGGACTGCTCCGGCTGGTTCCCATCGATCGCCAACAACGATGAGGCCTATAGATCCAGAAGTTAACACTAAAGCAAATTTAATTTTCTTAGAATTGAGTTCTAACAACTTTCTTGAAACCAATGATAAGTCACGTGCAAGTACTCTTTCTATTTTTTTACTTCGCATATAAGTTTGTCTTTAGTCAAACTTCATCAAGTTTGACCAAGATTATAAGAAAAATATATCAACATTTACAATATCAATTCAATATCATTAGATGCATCATAGAAATAACTTTCATATTCTATATCTTCAGTGTTGTTGATGATGATATTGTTTTATGTAAATTTGGTCAATTTTATGAATTTTGATTCGAGACAAGTTTTATATGCAGAGCGCGAAGAGGGAGTACGAGTGTCTCTCCGTATATATGCAGAGTTGTGGTGTTTGGCAGTGATGACTTCCCGTCTGCGTGATTCTTTAAGGTTTGCCGGAATCTGGCAGCGGGGCTACCGGAGCGGCTGCGACGGTGTGCCATCGGCCCATCTTGGAGTTTGGAGAGGTGTGACATCTCAGGGACCTAGTTGCAATTTATTTGTTTTTCAAGGGTGTCTTGTATTGTTGGTATGTGGTTAACACTATAGATCCTAGGGTCTTTTTGAAAAAATGTAGCTCAAACCACGAACGAATTTTGTCTCGAAGGGAGGAGGTCGATCGAATTTGAAAAGGACGATAGGAGTATAACGTTGTCGGAAGGCATGCAGAGGTGTGTCTCCGATGGGTCTCGTGAGATTCGGTCAGTGTTGGTCTTCGATGGATCTCCATGGATCCAGTCTTGGTGCAACTACGTTTGTGTGTCTACAAGTTTGATTCTTCTGATCTACGTTTCTCTTCATCGGCAGCGTTTGCTTTTTTTGTGCTCTGGTCCTGTGGGGCTTAGCACGACGACTTTCTGACTGTCTACTACAATGAGTTTTGTCCTGCTCCGGTGAAGGAGTGGCGATGGCGGCGCGTCTTCGGCTCGCTCCAGTGCTTATAGTCGTCGTTAGGTGGTCAATTGACTTGGATGTAATTTTTTTTCTAGTGTTTTTTCACTGTCATGACAATTGATGGATAGATAGATAGGAAGTTTTCTTGATTTTTTTTAAAGGATGGTAGTACCACTCCACTACATTTTTGTACTACTACAACAATAGTACTACTCCACTACTTTTTTTTCCGCAGATGGTAGTACCACTCCACTACAAGTAAAGCAATGGGCCGATCAGATTCGTAGGCTTTTTATCACTAGCACGGGATCAACAGCAGCTCTTTTACGTTTTCAATCACCCCTATTTTATATTTTTATTATATCCCTCTGGCGGTCTAGCCTATAGTAGACCAAAAGTTGATCCACCGCCGGCCAGCAGTCTATACAATCTGCACCCGACGAGGCTTGCCGCCACCGCCGCATCGAGGTTTCGTGCGCGGTGCCGCGAGGGGACAAAATTACTGTTCTGACCTAAAAGGCTAACAAAATCTCTATTTGACCTCGTTTCAAAAAAATTGATTTTGACCTCTTTAGGTGACGCCAACATCCCTGGCGTCTGGGTTGCGAACCAGACGCCAGGAACCCTGGCGTCTGGCCCCTGGCCCGCACTGCTCGCCTGCCCGTTGACCTGTTAACGTGGCAAAGGGGTCAGACGCCAAGGACCCTGGCGTCTGGCCCTGGTAAGTGGATAACGCACGGAAAAGTGTGTGGGACCCATCCCACACACTTTCCCCAATCCACAACCCGAGCTTGAAGAACACTTGGAGCTCCCACACTCTCTCCCACCCCTCAAGCTCCCCCTCAAATCCTCTCCAAAAGGTGCATCCCTTAGGTGGATCTTTCCATCACTTTGTTGCTCTTGGTAATCTCCCCCAAATCATCCAATTATTTTTTGTTAAATCTTGTTATTTTGGTTGCATTTTATACATGTTGGTGGAACCCAAGTTTTTGTTTTCTCCCTTATGTTAGTGTGAATGGCTTGGTTAACTTTGATAATATAGTGATATGCATGGTGTGTAGTAGGAATATATGCTTGTTGAGTAGAAAGATTGGGGGTTAGGGTTAGTTAGTGAGTGATTAGGGTTAACTTTGCTTAGTGTGTGTTAATTAGTGATACTTTTTTGACCATGGCAATAGTGTTGATATGATTTGGATATAATGAGATGTATTTGGATAAACACCAATTCTCATTGAAGTCTTAAATACATTCATGCTATTTTTAGATGGAGGGACTTGTTAATGCGCATTACATGGACAAGGAGGCATTCTTGAGTAACAATGCCGACACGGGTGAGGAACCATTGGTTTTTGGTACAAGCCCTAGCTATGAGGATGTTGTTGCAAAAGTGAGACAAGTCTTAAAGTGGATGGACACCAATGTTGATGTTAAGTTAATAGGAAGGTATGATGTTGGAGTTGGAGCCAAATCTCGCTTGAAAAGTATGCCTATCACCTCGGATTTGCATTGGGATGTATACAAGGAAAAAGTTTCCCAATCGGAAGACAAGTCACTTGAATTGTTTGCCACCAAGGTTGAATCTCCTCGGTTCACCTTTGATTTGAACCGGCATGTCTCTTCCCCAATGGATGACATGAGCGAGAGGACAATGGTGCCACTTGTTGAGCATAGGGTTGTGGTTGATGCCCCCAATGCTTATCGCCAACCACGTCCCCGTGTACCATCTATTAAAGCAAATGAGGTTGAGTTGTATGCCCCCAATGCTTGCCAACCACCAACTAGCCAAGCAAATGAATTTGAGGTGATTGCTAGTGACGAAGTAATTCAAGAGGATGAAGATGCTTATGATGACGACGAAGAGCAAGAGGAAGGGTTTCATGGTAATGATGTTGGTGACTTGGATGCGTACATAGCGCAAAAGGACATGGATCGTGACTTGCCTTTTAGTCGTCAATATGCGTATGACTCGGATGACGAGGGTCCAGTTGAACAGTTGGACGAGGATGGATTCACAAAGGAGGAAAACCAAATCCACTTTGAGCTGACGGGCTTAGAAAAAAACTCACTTGTTTAAAGATCTCAGCCTTGCCCATAAAGCTATTGTTGACGGTGGAATGAGAATGATGGCGATTGAGCCAACACCATGCCCGGATCCAGGAGAACCAAGGGTGGAGAATGAGGACGAGAATGCTTATTTGAAGAAAGGAGTGAAGTTTCTGAGCTTGCCTATGCTGAAGTTTTGGTTGGCTGACTATGCCATTCGAAACCATAGGCCAATTTATGTTGAGCACTCCGACATGAAGTTGCGTTACACCGTGGTGTGTGAGCAAGAAGGATGCCCATGGAAGGTTCGTGCAAGAAAGCTTAAAGAAACCGAAGAATGGGTGTTAAAAAGTTGTGTTTCCACTCAGATGCAAACCGCCATCGAAACGACTTAGAAAGACACACCGTCAACTCACATCTGAGTATCTCGGATACAAATGGATGAAAGACATAGGCTTTGATCCCACTGTGAAAGTGAGGTTTCTCATGCGGACGGTGAAAAAACAATTTGGTTATGAAGTCAAGTATGGGAAGGCATGGAAGGCAAAGGCAAATGCTATTAGGATGTTGTATGGTGGTTATGAAGAAGCATACAACCAGCTCCCAAGGTTGTTGGCCGCGATTGCACATAGGAACCCGGGCATGTTTCATGTGGTCGAGGATCACGAGGGAGTGTTCCACCGTGCCTTCTGGAGTTATGGATAATGCGTGGAGGCGTTTCAGCATTGTCGTCCGGTCTTGTCTATAGATGGTATGTTCTTGACCGGTAGATACAAGGGCACACTAATGGTAGCAATGGCGCACTCATCAAACAACAATGTGTTGCCGTGTGCATTTGCTTTGGTGCCTTCCGAGAACCAAGACAATTGGGAGTGGTTCATGGGTCATGTTAGGCACAACGTGATTGGGGCTAGGGAGGTATGCATCATATCGGACAGGCATCATGACATACTCAAGGCAATGGACATTGTTATTCCAGGATTTCCAAAGCTTCACCACATATGGTGCATGAGGCATTTCGTGGCCAACTTTTACCGGGCATGTAAGAGCAAGGAGCTCAGCAAAGACCTTACCCATGTATGTGTGGCCTTCACCATCCAAGGTTTCGATGCTCGGTACAACAAACTCTTTGCAGCGGTGAACGAAGGGGGAAAAGAGTTCTTAACTAGGAATTTAAGCGAGAAGCACAAGTGGGCACGCGCTCATGACGATGGTGGTAGGCGATATGGCGACATGACGAGCAATCTGGTAGAATGTTTCAACAATGTGCTGAAGGGTGCTCGTGCATTGCCGGTGACTGCAATAGTGGAGTACACATTCTTCAAGCTTAATGAGTACTTTCAGAGGCATTCTGAAGAGACTGCAAAATGGATAGGTGAAAAAAAGGATTATCCGGAAAAGGTTGATGAATGGTTGCAGTTACAAGCAAGCAAGTCTTCACGGCAACAAGTTATCATATTCGACAGAACTGAAATGATCTATCAAATTGATGAGCCAGGTGGCACAACACGAGACGGTAGACAATATGGTGGTGCTGCATTTGAGGTGCGTCTGAAGACTCGGTGGTGCCAGTGCGAGAGGCCTAGTAAGTATCATTGGCCATGCTCGCATTTGATAACGGCGGCGAAGGCGAGAAACATACATGTTTGTGATGGAAAAACCGTGCGGATGCAAGAGTTCCATATGGAAGCTACTAGGTTGACATGGGCACCAAAATTTCACCCTTTCTTGGACCAATCACAGTGGCCTGAGTACCATGGCCCTCATATTAGGCCAGACCCTCTTCTGAAGGTGGATACCAAGGGTAGAAGGAGAACTAAGAGGTTCAGGGGTGATATGGATGACCTGGCCGGATACACTGGCATGAAACAATTTGGTAGCTGTCATTTCATGGAGGCTCCTGACACTATCAACTGTGGGGTGTGCGGTGAAGGGGGACACAATGAGCGGACATGCAAGAATAGGAAAACCAAAAAAAGAAAAACAAGTCATGGAGGTGGCACCGATGGTGAACGAGGTGGAAGAGGTGACGCTGGTGGTGGTCGAGGAAGCACAAGTGCTAGAGGTGGTGGTCGAGCAGGCACAAGTGCTATAGGTGATGGTCGAGCAAGCACAAGTGCTAGAGGTGGTGATCGAGCAAGCACAAGTGCTAGAGGTGGTGGTGGTCGAAGAGGAAGCACAAGTGCTAGAGATGGTGGTGGTCGGAGAGGAAGCACAAATGCTAGAGGTGGTGGTGGTCGGAGAGGAAGCACAAGTGCTAGAGGTGGTGGTGGTCGGAGAGGAATGGTTGATAATGGATCGGCCTTCGGTTATTTGCTTAATCTAGATGGTTGATCTAATAATAATGGTATATTATTTGTTTTTAAAATTCCTAGCATTTATTGATTTACTGTATTTACACATGTATCTCTTTGTGTCTTGTGCTAACAATTCTTCTTTTTGTAGGCATGGCTTCATCCGGTTCCAGGACGAGGCCGGCGTGCGCGGACCAAAAGGACATGTCAAAAACGTGGATGGAGGCCATGTTGGACAAGGAGAAGGAGAAGGATGTGCCCACACCACCATGTTGGTGTGGTGATGTTTGCAAGCTGAAGGTGTCCACGGACCGCAAGAAGTCATGGACAGAAGGTAGAAGGTTTTTCGTGTGTCCCAACTGTGCACATGATCGTCGAAGGCCAACTAACGCATATGACATACCACCGGTATGTTGGGTGTACATACAAAAAACTCATCAAGTTTGAACTCATATTACTAACAAAAACATGACTTTTATGTAGTAGCCTCCTCCACTTTGCAAGTACTTCACTTGGATAGATTACGAGGTACCAAAAGATGTCCAAGAGGACCAACATCGAGATTACTTACGGAGGCAGCACCTGTTCAAGGAGTCCTTTGCACGGGGATTGAAGCATGAGCGCCGTGAGAAGGAGAAGAACGAGCGCAAGAAGCGTGATCAAGAGAGGGCACGTAAAGAGAAGGAGGCTCATCAAGAAGAGAGGGCAAGAAAACTTGCAAGGGCTCGCGATGCACGAAAGGAGGACGAGGCACGTGACAAGAAGGGAAAGTGGCCCCGTACTACTCAGTAGACAAATGGAAAGGCACCGGCGTCGATGATGGAATATCGAGACTTTGTTTAATGTATGAACTTGTCATTCGAGACCGTGTGTGGTCATGAACTACTTATGTCATTTGAGACATTATGTGTGAACTTGTTATTCGAGACCTATTTAAAATTTATGCAAACTATGCTTTGTTCATATTTTTGTTTGATTTTCAATGTTTAAAAGTGTGTGGCTCCATATCCAGAGAGCATTTTGCCTATCCAGAGAGCCAGACGCCAGGAACTCTGGCGTCTGGCTCCATATCCAGACCAGACAAGACCAGACGCCAAGGTCCTTGGTGTCTGGCTCGTTTTGGTCACGCAGGAGACCAGACAGCTGCCTGATCATCCAGAAAGCCAGACGCCAAGGACCAGACGCCAAGGTTCCTGGCGTCTGGGTCCATATTCATACCAGACGCCAGGGTGCCTAGCATCTGGCTCGTTTTGGTTGCGCAGGAGACCAGACACCTGTCTGATCATCCAGAAAGCCAGACGCCAGGAACCCTGGCGTCTGGGTCCATATCCAGACTAGATGCCAAGGTCCCTAGCGTCTGACTCGTTTTGGTCGCGCAGGAGACCAGACACTTGTCTGATCTGTTTGATGCCCGATCCAGAGAGCCAGACGCCGGGCACCCTGGCGTCTGGGTCCATATCCAGACCAGACGCCAAGGTCCCTGGCGTCTGGCTCATTTTGGTCACGCAGGAGACCAGACACTTGTCTGATCTGTCTGATGCCCGATTCAGAGAGCCAGACGCCAAGCACCCTGGCGTCTGGGTCTCCAGACCCAGACGCCAAACTCCCTGGCGTATGGCTCCCTATCCAGAGAGCAAGTGCGAGTGGATAAGATTCTTTGGGCCCACCTCTAGCCCTCTCATCCATTCATCTCCACCTCTACCCCTCTCATTCCTTTCATCTCCACTCACTTTCACCTCTAGCCTTCTCATCCACTCACTGTCATCCAGTACCCTAACCCCCCCTCAAATCTCTCACGAATCGGTCCGGTTTTACCGTTGGATCTTTAGTATTTCGAAACTAGAAGGTAAATCAACTCCACCCCCATCTTTTGGTTGGTTTAATGCACCATAGTTTTGTGTAAACCCTAGTTTGTTTTCCTCGTGGTTTAATGTATCATAGGTTAGATACTAAGAGATTTGTGTGTTGTAGATGGCTAAGGGTACTCAGTGGGTGCTTAGCCCTGTTGTTCATGTCCTAGGCTTGTCTCGATGTGTTGTGCAAGTTAGTGAAGTGTACCTCACTTTCGATTGGTTGAAGACTAAATTCATGTTGAAGCAAGGGTTGAAGGATGAGGATTTTGTGTACTATGTCAGCAAGAAGCAGTCAGATGGCCCCGGCGAAAGAAAATTGGTTGACATAACTGATGATGACAAGATTCAAGAAATGCTGCAAGAATGGGGATGGAAAAGGGTTGTTGACTTGCATTGCTACAAGAAACCGAGTTATATGTGATGTTCATGTCGTTTCAATTATCGTGGACCATCGTGGTTATGAACTACTTATGTCATTCGAGACTTTATATGTGATGAACTTCTCATTCGAGACTATTTGTGTAATTTGAGATTATGTGATAACTATGTTTGTCATTTGCTATTATGTGAACACTAATGTTTGTCATTTGCTATTATGTGATACTATAGGTGTTTGATAGAATAAAATATCTATGTGAACACTAATGATTGTCATTCGATACAACAGGTGTTTGATAGAAAAAACTACTACACCAGAGCCAGACGCCATGGACCCTCGCGTCTGGCTGCCCTGTTTCTGTTGTCCCATGCCTCTGCTTCCAGTCGACCACCAGACGCCAGGGACCTTGGCGTCTGGTCCCCTGACTACAAACCAGACGCCAGGGATCGTGGCGTCTGGTCCCCTGACTTCATACCAGACGCCAGGGACCCTAGCGTCTGGGACCCTGTACATTATTTTGTACTTATTTCACACAAGAAGATAGCACATATATAATAATATGACAGGTTCATAAAACACAGAAGATAGCACATTTTACAGAACTTTCACCACGACAAATTCTTGCATACAAACGACAACAAGTTCACAGATTTTTCATCACGACAAATTCATGCATACATAAGACACCAAGTGCATACATAAGACACCAAATTCAAGACAACCTTAAAAGTTTTTACCACAACACCAAGTTCATGCATACAAACACCACCTAGTTCATACACTTCCAAACAATAAGCTCACTTCCTCCTTCCTCTCTTCACGAGTGCTGCAAGTGTAGGCTCCTCTTCTTCGCTAGCCTCCTCCTCCTCTTCGTTGTATGCCTCCTCCTCCGCCTCAATGTTGGCCTTATATCTTTGCATTCCTGTTGGGATAAGCTGATGAGGATACTCCGGACTATGGAATTGTGTGTTCCATGTCTTCTTTCTACCTTTCTTGCCTGGTGTCTTAGCTATGGCTTTGCCTTTCCTAGAGCGGGCATTGCCTTGTGTTGGTTGTGTAACCTGTGATGGTTGTGGAGCATCAACATCATACTCATGATCCTCTTGATGTGTTGCATCATACTCATGCTCCTCATCTTGTGTTGGCTCCTCTTGATGTGATGGCTCCTCTTCATGGACCTCCTCCTCCATGTCCTCATCGTTCTGGATATAACGCCGTCTATTAGCTCTGGCGCGGGTACCAGGTGCATACACGTCACTGGACTGAGCACCATGGCAAGAAAGCATTGCTGCCATCTTATGAAACCGCTTCTTGAACTTCTGCAACAACACAAAATATGCTATGATATGAGATACAAATAAATAATCCGCGAAAAGAAACTTTTATAATATATTGGTCACACCTCCATCGTGCTCCTAAGAGTCCTCTCAGATAATACACCACCAGGTGGATGACTCAGTGCAACATTGACATCGTTGACACACAGAAGCAACGATCTGCCCTGCAATTCATGAACACACCAAACTTATGTATTTGAAAGAAGACAACATGATGCATGCAAGTTTGTTAGAATAGGTCAAACAGACTACCATTTCGTCATGCATCGGCGCATAGTCAACGTGAGCCCCTCTGGTGTCTCTCACAGTCGTGTTGAAGGTATGATAACCTTCTGCAGTCTCCGGGTCTTCAGACACCAACTCCGACCACTCCTCGTGAGTCCAACCAGGCTTTAGCTTTAACCGGTAACGATCCGCATACCACACTTGATACTTCTGATATGCTGACTGATTGTGAGGTCTATTCTCTGATTGCACTAACGTGTCTCTTTGATTCCAAATTTCTATCCATGCACGGTGTTTGTTTGCCCAACCCGATATATCCTGATTGTTCCTTCGATCGAACCTACAAATGATGCACGGGACAAAGCATTAGCAAACATAGACTTATTCAATGCTCTACTACATACTCAAGGCATGCTTGCTCACCGATGCAGAGATAGCATTTGCTTGTTGCTCTCCTCAATTAAAATACCTTGTCTTCTTCCAAATTGTCTCGCCACACGGTCTACAAAGTGCCACTCGACTGCGAAGAAGCATATCATTGGGCACCTCGCCCGCCAAAGATGGCTATCACGCGTGCACATCTCATTAAGATCATAGTCACGATCTTCCATATAAGGCAACCAATGTACCTGCAAAACAAAGAGATACATTGTTAGATACAAGTTTCATTCTTGACTAAATTTGGTCTCATCGAACTTCTCTATACCTGCTCAGCAGTCAAGGTGTCCAGCTCGTTCATATAGCACTTGTATCGCACATGCGAGCTTCATGTGTACACTGTCACTTGTTCCCAATAGTAAGCAAGCGTAGGGCGTCGATATGGATCATCATCATGCAGCCCGTCTGGATTACCCCGTGGGTTTGCCATGTTGGGGTCCTTGATATCGGGCCGTCCAACCGGGATCTGCTCCCACATCCACACGGATAGGCTCCAAACAAACCCAGACAATGAGGATGTATCTCCCTTCCTGCGACACGCCAAGTCAAGCTGCAATCAAACAAACATGTTAGATATGGAGGCGCATGACAAATGCAAGTTAAATGGTTGCAAATATCTCTTACCTGACGATACAAATATGCTAGTGCGGCCGAACCCCAGCTATACTGGGTATCCCAGTTATTGAGTAGCTCCAGGAACATCCAGAGGGCCAAGTTCCCGGTTGCATCTGAGAAGACTACCTTGGTTAGCACATACCAAAGATAGGCACGCGCGTACTGCTGCACAACCACGTCATTGGCACCCTGAGGACACGGATTGATGTTTCCTCTAACCGCTTTTAGCCAAGAATGCCTCACTCTCGCGGTATCGACCTTGCCTTCCTCAGGGGCGTCGGGCTGAACACCAATTAAAATGCCAGTCCGTTCTCGCCAATTAACGGCACTGACACGACCGGTAACAGCTTGTCCGTTGATAGGAAGGCCGCTTATCATAGCCATGTCCTCAAGGGTCATCGTCATCTCCCCAAATGGAAGGTGGAACGAGTGAGTCTCCGGCCTCCAACGATCCACAAGTGCGGTCAGCGCCGCGTGGTTCACCGGCGGAGCGCGTCGCTTAAACTGCAACACGAATGGGAGAAGACCCAATCTCCGAATATAAGGCTCGTACCGCGGGTCGTAAGTAAAGTCATCAGCCGAATGTCCCCTCATGCGCATAGCAACTACAAGCTGCAAATAAAGTGATGTTTTAATCAATACAAGAACACAAATGAGAAACACCGAAAATTGATAAGTCTTGCTTCTTACATGTCCGTTCTCAATGGCACGAGCACGATGCTCCTTATCCCACTCATCGATTAATCCGTCATACCAAGGTCCATCACCATCCGCCATCCTACAAAACAAATCACAAACATCTATGAATACATGAACAATATCAAACAATACAATTTTCTTCTCCAAGTTATGCCATATGAACACACCATTCTTCTCAAACATAACCACATCATTTTTTTCTTCTTCATATGCACACATAATTCTTCTCAAACATACCAACATCATCTCAAGCAAATAAATTTGTCAAATAATATGGTGTCACATATGCAAATAAATATCATCTAGAGTACCAAATTTCACCATGTGTTTTGCAAATAAAGTATGCAACAATAGGATTATCTACACATAGAGACATCATATTTAAATTCAACTGTATTGTTATACCACATACACACATCATCTATCAAACCAAATTATCAAACAAGTCTATTTTACATACAAAAATCATGTATTCATCACCCCTCTTAGTTCAAAAAAATTTGTCCTATGGACAACATATGCACAAAACGGAATTGATTTTGCCTACATGTTCAACTACACATCATCTACTGCCTACCAAATCATCTATCAACTACAAACAATTTCCTAAAACAAAGAAACCATCTACTCATCTAACATCACCTAGTGTTGAATAATGCATCAAAAAGAAGAGGACTCAACCCAAATAAATTGGAGGGAATGGGGGAGAATACCTCAAGGATGCTTGGGGGCCTCAGATCCACAAATTTAGATGGAGGATGGAGTAGATCAAGGGGGGATTTGGTGTGAGGGAGAAGAGGGGCGAAGGAGAGAAGCCCTCTGTTCGTTTGTTCGTGCGCCGCCAGGAGAGGAAAAGAGATGGGTGGTTGGGCTCGGCCCGCGGGGGTTATCCATTTACCAGGGCCAGACGCCAGGGTCCCTGGCGTCTGGCCCCTTTGCCACGTCAGCAGGTCAACGGGCAGCGGGCAGTGCGGGCCAGGGGCCAGACGCCAGGGGGGTCGCAACCCAGACGTCAGGGATGTTGGCGTCACCTAAAGAGGTCAAAATTGAATTTTTTTAAACAAAGTCAAATAAGGATTTTGTTAGCCTTTTTGTCAGAACAGTAATTTTGCTCGCCGCGAGGCAGATCGGGCGGCGAGCGCCGGAGCGCGCGGGGCAGAGGCCCGCTTTTGTCCTCTTGCGTGGGGCCCGTCACGGGGAGGAGGAGGACGACGGCGTGCGCCCGCACATGGCCGGTTCTCGCACGTGCCGCTACAGATCTCTCTCGCCGCCCCAATCATGCGCGCGCGCCCGTGCCCGTCACGCCCTTGTCCCGCGGCCCCGACCCGCGGCGCTGCAGCCACGTCCGCGTCGCCCGTTTCATCCCGGCCGTTGCCGACGGGAACAGCGGACGGACGGGGACGGTGCTGGGGTGGTGACCTACGGCTACAGGGGCGCGCGCCGTCCTTCCTTCCGCTCCTCTGTGTCTGCACACCTTTGGCGCTTCCGCGAGAACTGTTGCCCGGTGGGTCGCGTGTCGGCCCGGCCCGGCTCGGCGGGGCTGGCTGGCTGGCTGGCATTCATTCACACGTCGGTCTCTACTGTACTGTACTCTGTACCGCAGGGGATGAGGATGTGGGTGGGGTGGGGACGGACGGACGCTGCCTGCCGCGCCCACGCTGCCCTGCATCGGCTTGGCTGACGACGGTGTGGCCTGGCCTTTGCTTGGATCGTGGGTTTGGTTTCTCCCAGATGTACGTACGGTGCGGTGGTCTCTTTTCGTGATGGGAAGAAATAGGGGATGCGAAAGGCAAGATGGGTTGAGGAAAAGCAGGCGATGGATCGTAAAAGGTCTTGCTCGCTAGATGGACTGTAAAGCACTGTGCACCAATTTGTTTGCTTCCACCGTGCAGTAATAACAAGTGCCTCTTTGGTCCCGAGAACTTAAAAAAACACATAACAACAAACCGTACTTCATGCATGTCAAAATCCAGTGTATGTTAGCTTTATAATTTTTGGCCAAGTATATATAGGAAAAATATATCAATGCTTACAACACCAACTATTATCACTGGATCTGCCATAAATATATTCTCATTTATGCCTGCATTATCTGCTAATCCAATTTGAGGCCCCGGTGCAAAAAGTAGAACGAGACCGTAAAACTGGAATAGCAGATACCACAAGCATATTTTCATTTTGTTATATAGCTTCAAAATGCATGTATTTCTTAATATGTTTAGCAACATAAATACTGATGCCAAGATAGTGGTAATATTCAAAGGCTCCTCATGTTATACTGAAAAACATCCTCTTCCTAGTATGTCTGAAATGAAACTTTCAATTTCATGTTCATGTTCATACTTAATCTTCTCCAAGGTGGAAAATCAAATCTTGATTAATAATCGAATCAATTCTCTCATATAACATTGAAGTTTACAACATATCATCCTAGCAAAAAGAAAGAGAACAATACAACCTAATCCACTAAGGCCACGATTCTTACGAAACAATATTAGGCCCATTACTCCATGAGCCCAATAACGCTTCACGCCTTTTTCCTCCCTTCTTTCTTCTGCACCCCGACCATCGGAGTTTCAAAGAAAGTCTCCATGCCGCTGCTACAAGTCTTTTCTTCAGTTCCACCAATGTATAAAGGGTGAATCGAAAAATCAAGGCATGGAGATTTCCCTACCGAGTCCTTCTCCTCCACTACAAGGGTAAGATTTGGGGGGCCTCTGCGGTCGCACAGCTCGCACACCCTTATTGATGGCCCCAATACCACATTTACCTTAGTTACATGCTACCAACAAAGTCTTGACACAACATATCTTAGGAGATGCATGCTACCAAACAAAAATTTAGTTTAGCATCTGTCAACACATACATGCTACCAAACAATTACAACTGTTATGAAAAGGTTATGCATCTGGGCTGCGGGCCGGAGTGGGCCTAGGTGGGGCGGGGCCCGCTACGGCGCCCACTTTGGAAGTGGCCTTGGTGGGTGGCCCGATGCGGCCCGAAGAGGGGCGCGAGAGGCCCAGCCCATCTTGCCCGCCCACTAGACCTGCGCTGGGATATAAATGGGTCGCGAAGGGCAGTCGGGAGCCCTGGTTAGGGTTTCCCGCAGCCATAAGAGAAGTGCGGCGCTGGGCTCACTTGGCTCGGCGCATCAAGCTAGCTCCTCCACTCTCTCCCCTTCTCAGATCCTTTGCGGAGGCAATGATGGGGGACCGGCGGGCGGAGAAGAGACCGATGGAGGCGGCGGATCTGGAGGCGGAGCGCAGGCGGGAGCGGGAGCTGCGCGAGAAGGCGAAGCGAGCGATGCGTGGCCGTGGAGACGACAGAGGCGAGAGGGAGTCGCGTGCGGCTCGGGAGGAGCGCGGCGGGCAGGTGGAGCCACATGGTCGGGAAGGGGATTGGGGTCCTCCTCCTCCATGGTGGATCCAGCAGCAGCAAGAAAAGAAGAAGAGGAAGAAGGCCGCGCAGCGGCGTCGGGAGCTGGAACACAAGGCGGTGGAGCACCCCTTCTGCGGTGGGGGGCATGGGGATCCCCTGTCCCAGCAGCAGCGGGCGACGGCCGAGCCGCGCGCAGGGGCGACGCTCCTCGCAGCGAAAGGAACGGCGGGGGAGCCCATTCCGGTGGAAGACGTGCCGGACGTGGAGTGCTTCAAGTGCGGCAGACTTGGGCACTTCCAATCCAAGTGCACTTTCAAACCCTTGTGTGTGCTGTGCAAGGAGGAGGGCCACGCTTCCGCTGATTGCCCGTCGCGTGGCAGGGCGGCCAAGCTGCAGATCATGGGGAGTGCAATTTCGGGAGAGGGATTCTTCTGTCTCGAATTTGCCGAAGATGCGGAGGAGAAGCGGCCGGTCGACCAGAAGGTGGCAAACGCGGTGATCCTCTCGGTGGATCCGGGCAAGCTCAACCTGCGGATTCTGAAGCAAAAGCTCAAGAACATCGTCACAAGTGATTGGGACTGGCAAGTTACGCAGGTGGGCAATGATGACTTCCTGGTGGTGTTTCCCTCAGCAGATCTCCTGCACATGGCCAAGTCAAGTGGAAAACTTTTCCTCCCTTCCCATGACATTACCGCAAGGGTGCGGGACAGACTCCATGAGGTGATCCAACCGATGACCATGCCAGAAGTGTGGATTAAACTCCACGGCATCCCCCAAAAACACCGCAGGGAGGAGAGGGTCAAGGAAGGCTTTAAGATGTTGGGGCGGCCATTTGTGGTGGATGAATTGTCTCTCATTCGGTTGGGGCCGGTGAGGATGAAACTGGCTTGTAATGCACCAGAGAAGCTGAGCGGCATGGTGGAAGTGTGGTTTAACCATGAAGAATATCAGATTAAGGTTGAGGTGGAGCGGCCGAACCAGCGTAGGGCGTGGGTGGAGCGGGGTCTGGTGTTGGGGGATCCGGAGCGTCCCAACCACCCCCTCCGCCCAAGGCCAGTGATCCGGCCCCGGCGGCCCCTAGTGCTGCCAAAGGCAAGCCGGAGGCGGGGCAGAGTGCTGGGCAGTCGCGGCAGGACGTGGTGATGGGAGGGCAAGAAGAGGATCTAGAAGACAGCATGCAAGATACTTCCATTGACACAGAGACGTGGGACAAACTTGGCGCGATGGAAGGGTGGGCGATGGTGGTGGCGACCCAGGATACCGCTGTGAGTGGCCCGAACCTGGCGCGTGATCTGGCAAGAGCCTTTGATGAGTATGGATCCAACTTGCCGCTACAGTTTCCGGCGCCTCGTCCCTCCCTGGCGTTAGCGTCCGGGGCTGATGCTGGTGCGGGGCTGGTGAGGGGGGAGGACCTCATCCCCTCCTCTCCGGTGGCTGTGCAGGGTGGGGCTGCTGAGCTGACCAAGGATGGTGTCACCCCGGCCTCGGGCAAGCGGGGCTCAGGGGGAACGGGCAGGCCACCCAAGAAGACGGCGGGCAGGAAGCCGGGGCCCAAGACCGTGGCCCAGTCCACCCCAAGCGTGGCGGCTTCCCTGCGTGGCGAGCTGGAGACGGAGTTGGCGGCGGGGGATGTGGACTTCAAGGCCAAGCGCTCCAAGGCCACGCCGGTGGCGACGCGGGAGCCGGGTACCAGGGCGAAGGACAAGATGTGGGATCTCTCATCCATGGAGAGCGCGAAGCTGCGTGCGGCAGACAAGAACTTGGACGTGTCAGGTAACCCCCTCCCATCTTTTAAAATACTCAGCGCATTCTCGGATGAGCATCTTGCTTCGATTTTACATGATAGTGGGGTTGAATTGGGGACTAGCCCTACTGCTATTATTCCGTTAGTGCACGTGCGCGAGGAGGCACAAGCTGCCTTGGCCGAGGCAGCGGCGCGGTGCCATGCCTCGGATGCACAGAACAACTGCCCAGGGGGTCAGTTGGCAGTGGTGGTGCCCGAAGGGGAGGCAGAGCCAAGGGAAGGTTCTGACATCCCCTCTTCCAGCCGTGCGCCGGCTAGGAAGAGAGTGCAAAAGGCGGTGAGCTCGCGAGGAGTTCGCCTTCGTAATCGGGTGCTGTAATGCGGTTTTTGTTTTGGAATATTCGGGGTTGTGGGCACGTAGGGCGTCGCACGCAGCTCAGGGAATACATGGCCAAGGAGCGCATTGACGTGGTTGCGTTACAGGAAACCATCAAGGCTGACTTTTCTTCCCGTGATTTACTTGCGATCGACCCGTTACAGCGATTTGATTGGTGTTGGGTTCCTGCTTCGGGCCATTTGGGTGGCCTTCTCATGGGTTGTAAAAGTGATGTATGTGATGTAATATTGTGGGAATTTGGTGTATTTTGCATTATGGCCACGATTAGGCACTGTGCTTCCAACCTGGTTTGGGTGGTTATTGGTGTCTATGGGCCTGCGGATCATTCGAAGTCTGCAGGTTTTCTAGATGAGGTCTCGGCGATGGTGGGGGCCAAACGGGCAGCTAACCTCCCGGTCATTGTGGGAGGGGATTTTAACTTGATCCGGTCGGGTTCGGACAAGAACAACGACATTGTCGACTGGGCTAGGGTGTCCCTTTTCAACAACGCAATTGCGACAGCCTCGTTACGTGAGGCTGCCCGGATCGGGGCGAGATATACGTGGACCAACAAACAGCTCCGTCCGGTTAGGTCAGTTCTTGATCGTGTATTTTTTACCTCGGAGTGGGAAGCGCTTTTCCCGATGTGCTCGTTAGTGGCAAAGACTAGGATCGGATCTAACCACATCCCGCTGATCTTTTCCTCAGGGGAGGAGCGGATTCATCGTAGTAGTAGATTCTTTTTCGAAACAGCATGGTTTGAAGCAGAGGGCTTCGAGAGCATGGTGCGCGAGAGGTGGGATTCTATTGTGTCTCATATGGGCCCCCAAAGGGGCCCGACCGAGTTTTGGTCGATAGCCGCAGCTAGGCTTCGTGTGTTCCTCAGGGGCCGGGGAGCCAATTTTGGTAGCGAATCCAAAAAGGAACGCGCCAAGCTGATGGATCAAATCACGACGCTTGACACGGAGGCGGACGTGCGATCCTTCTCTGAGTAGGAGTGGGCGCAGAGATACACGCTGGAAGACCAAGTGCTCTCCATCCTGAGAGCCGAAGAGGAGTATTGGCGCCGTAGGGGCGGCATCAAGTGGGTGAACAAAGGCGACGCAAATACAGGTTACTTTCATGCGTACGCCAACGGAATAAAGCGTAAATGTGCTATCCTTCGCCTTAATCATGGGGATAGGGTCTTGGTCACCTAGGCGGAGATCAGTAAGCACATTTATGACTTCTTCATAGGGCTGTTAGGGACGGCCGAGGAGAAGCGGCTCTGTCTTCGGGAGGATTTGTGGGAGCCTCCCGAGCAGGTCTCTCAGGAAGAAAATGTAGGACTAGTCCTGTCTTTTCTCCCGGAGGAGATTGACCGTGCGCTTGCCTCCATGAAAGCGGGCACGACCCCGGGTCCTAATGGGTGGCCGGTTGAGTTTTTCAAAAAAAAAATTGGCCGAGCCTGAAACACGTGTTTCACGCAATCGTCAATGGCTTTGCGCTGGGCCAAGTGGATTTGGCCCGTTTAAACTTTGGGGTGATTAGTCTCATCCCCAAAGTTAAGGGCGCGGATTGCATCAAGTTATTTAGGCCTATCACGCTAATTAATGTTCCTTTTAAGCTGTGTGCCAAAGCCTACACCGTCCGGCTGACACCTATTGCTCAACGGGTGATTAGTAGGTGTCAGACCGGGTTCATCAAAGGGCGCAACATATTGGAGGGACCAGTTGCACTCGCGGAGATCGTGCATGAGCTAAAACGAACAAAAGAGCAAGGGGTTCTGCTCAAGCTAGATTTCGAGAAAGCCTACGACCGCGTGAACTGGGAGTTCGTGTGGGAGGTGCTGCTCAAAAAGGGTTTTGATGCAGGCTTTGTTCATAGGGTTATGCACCTATTAGTTGTGGGCAAACAGCGGTGTCGATCAATGGGGAGATGGGCAAATTCTTTCGAAACAAAAGGGGACTCCGGTAGGGAGATCCTAGATCCCCTTTGATATTTAATTTCGTGGCCGACGCGCTTGCTGCGATGGTGGCAAGGGCTCGAGGGGCGGGTCATGTGAAAGGCTTAGTGCCACACCTCATTCCAGGGGGGTGACGCATCTGCAATACGCGGATGATACGATGTTGTTGTTTCAACCCGATGAACACAGCATTGCAACTATCAAGTTGCTCCTCCTCGCCTTTGAAATGTTGTCGGGGCTCAAGATTAATTTCCTCAAAAGTGAGGTTTTTATAATGGGAATGGACCAACACGATCGGGCCAAGATAGCTAACCTCCTTAATTGTAAACTAGGGAGTTTTCCAATTAAGTACCTGGGGCTCCCGATCTTGCATAAAAAGCTTGCCATCTCCGAATGGGAACCGTTGTATGGTAAAGTCGCCAATAGGGTTAGTCCGTGGCGGGGACGTTTTATGTCTTCTGCGGCTAGATTGATTCTCACCAACTCTAGTTTGTCCTCCCTCCCTCTGTTTACGATGGGCATGTTCTTGTTGGCAGATGGGGTGCATGGGAAGTTTGATACCCCACGATCCAAATTCTTTTGGGAGGGAGCGGGGCTTAAAAAGAAATACCATATGTTGAAAATGGGCAGTGGTGTGCCGTCCTAAGAAGTATGGTGGGTTAGGGATCACTAATTCCAAACTTATGAATGTGGCCTTGCTTACCAAATGGTGGTGGAAATTAGCTTCTAATGAAGGCGGTCTATGGGCGGACCTCCTTCGGGCAAAATACTTCCCGGACGGGAATGTGTTCACTGCCAAGGCATCGGGCTCGCCATTTTGGAATGGGCTCCAGGCGGTTAGGTCGGCCTTCTCACTAGGGGCGAGATTCGAGGTGAATAGCGGCAGGTCTACCAGGTTCTGGTTGGATCGTTGGTTGGGTGACAGGCCGCTTTGGCAGGAGTTCCCGCTGTTATACCAGGTGGCGGCGGACCCGCTAATTTCGGTGGGAGACGCTTTACGCTCGACGCCACCTGCAATTCACTTTCCGAGACAGCTGAACGCGGCGGAAATAGCAAGTTGGGACTTGCTTCAGACGCAAGTGGGACACACTACTTTGAATACGGATGAGGATGTGGTCTCTTGGGACCTGGCGGCGTCTCGTAAATTCTCGGTGAAGTCCCTGTACAATAGGTTGACGGAGGGTCCCGCTGTAGATATTGCTAGGAACCTTTGGAAGGCTAGGGTGCCGCTAAAGATTAAGATTTTCCTTTGGCAATTGTTCCGCAATAGGTTACCGATGGCTGATTGTTGGGGAACGTTGCAGAAAACAAAAAAAATTCCTACGGTTTCACCAAGATCCATCTAGGAGTTCATCTAGCAACGAGTGATTAGATGCATCTACGTACCTTGTAGATCGCGAGCGGAAGAGTTCAAAGAACGGGGATGAGGGAGTCGTACTCGACGTGATTCGAATCACCGAAGATCCTAGCACCGAACGGACGGCACCTCCGCGTTCAACACACGTATGGAACAGCCACATCCCCTCCTTCTTGATCCAGCAAGGGGGAAGGAGAGGTTGAGGGAGATGGCTCCAGCAACAGCACGACGGCGTGGTGATGATAGAGCTGCAGTACTCCGGCAGGGCTTCGCCAAGCACTATGGAGGAGGAGGAGGTGTTCGAGAGGGAGAGGGAGGCACCAAAGGAAAGGGTAAGAAGTCCTCCATCTCCCCCACTATATATAGGAGGGCCAAGGGGGGGCGCCGTCCCTAGGAGATCTAATCTCCTAGGGGGGTGCGGCCAAGGGGAGGAATCCCTCCTCCCCAAGGCACCTAGGAGGTGCCTTCCCCTCCTAGGACTCTTCCCTCCTTGAAACCCTAGGCGCATGGGCCTCTTGGGGCTGGTGCCCTTGGCCCATGTAGGCCAAGGCGCACCCCCTACAGCCCATGTGGCCCCCCGGGACAGGTGGCCCCACCCGGTGGACCCCCGGGACCCTTCCGGTGGTCCCGGTACAATACCAGTGACCCCGAAACTTGTCCCGATGCCCGAAATAGCACTTCCTATATATAATTCTTTACCTCCGGACCATTCCAGAACTCCTCGTGACGTCCGGGATCTCATCCGGGACTCCGAACAACATTTGTGTTACTGCATATACATATCCCTACAACCCTAGCGTCACCGAACCTTAAGTGTGTAGACCCTACGGGTTCGGGAGACATGTAGACATGACCGAGATCGTTCTCCGGTCAATAACCAACAGCGGGATCTGGATACCCTTGTTGGCTCCCACATGCTCCTCGATGATCTCATCGGATGAACCACGATGTCGAGGATTCAAGCAACCCCGTATACAATTCCCTTTGTCAATCGGTATGTTACTTGCCCGAGATTCGATCGTCGGTATCCCAATACCTCGTTTAATCTCGTTACCGGTAAGTCACTTTACTCGTACCGTAACGCATGATCCCGTGACCAGACACTTGGTCACTTTGAGCTCATTATGATGATGTATTACCGAGTGGGCCCAGTGATACCTCTCCGTCATACGGAGTGACAAATCCCAGTCTTGATCCGTGTCAACCCAACAGACACTTTCGGAGATACCCGTAGTATACCTTTATAGTCACCCAGTTACTTGTGACGTTTGGTATACCCAAAGCACTCCTACGGTATCCCGGAGTTACGCGATCTCATGGTCTAAGGAAAGGATACTTGACATTGGAAAACTCTAGCAAACGAACTATACGATCTTTGTGCTATGTTTAGGATTGGGTCTTGTCCATCACATCATTCTCCTAATGATGTGATCTCGTTATCAATGACATCCAATGTCCATAGTCAGGAAACCATGACTATCTGTTGATCAATGAGCTAGTCAACTAGAGGCTTACTAGGGACATGTTGGTGTCTATTATTCACACATGTATTACGATTTCCGGATAACACAATTATAGCATGAATAAAGACAATTATCATGAACAAGGAAATATAATAATAATGCTTTTATTATTGCCTCTAGGGCATATTTCCAACAGTCTCCCACTTGCACTAGAGTCAATAATCTAGTTACATTTTGATGAATCGAACACCCATGGAATTCTGGTGTTGATCATGTTTTGCTCTAGGGAGAGGTTTAGTCAACGGATCCGCTGTTGGGGAACGTAGCAGAAATTCAAAATTTTCCTACGCGTATCACCAAGATCTATCTATGGAGAGACCAGCAACGAGTAGAAAGGGGAGTGCATCTACATACCCTTGTAGATCGCTAAGCGGAAGCGTTCAAGTGAACGGGGTTGATGGAGTCGTACTCGTCGTGATTCAGATCACTGATGATCAAGTGCCGAACGGACGGCACCTCCGCGTTCAACACACGTACAGCCCGGTGACGTCTCCCACGCCTTGATCCAGCAAGGAGAGAGGGAGAGGTTGAGGAAGACTCCATCCAACAGCAGCACAACGGCGTGGTGGTGGTGGAGGAGCGTGGCAATCCCGCAGGGCTTCGCCAAGCACCATGGGAGAAGAGGAGAGTAACTTGGGAGAGAGGGAGGGGCTGCACCAAAGGCATAAGGTCTGTTTGGGAGGCCCTCCTACCCCACTATTTATAGGGATCCCAAGGGGGGGTGCGCCAGCCCCTAGGAGATCCAATCTCCAAGGAGGCGGCGGCCAGGGGAGGAGTCCTCCCCCCCCAAGGCACCTAGGAGGTGCCTTCCCCTGCTGGGACTCTTCCTTTAGGGTTTCCCCAGGCGCATGGGCCTCTTGGGGCTGGTGCCCTTGGCCCATGTAGGCCAAGGCGCACCCCCTACAGCCCATGTGGCCCCCCGGGGCAGGTGGCCCCACCCGGTGGGCCCCCGGGACCCTTCCGGTGGTCCCGGTACAATACCGATGACCCCGAAACTTGTCCCGATGGCCGAAACAGGACTTCCTATATATAAATCTTTACCTCCGGACCATTCCGGAACTCCTCGTGACGTCCGGGATCTCATCCGGGACTCCGAACAACATTCGGTTACCACATACAAGCTTCCTTTATAACCCTAGCGTCATCGAACCTTAAGTGTGTAGACCCTACGGGTTCGGGAGACATGCAGACATGACCGAGACGTTCTCCGGTCAATAACCAACAGCGGGATCTGGATACCCATGATGGCTCCCACATGTTCCACGATGATCTCATCGGATGAACCACGATGTCAAGGACTTAATCAATCCCATATTCAATTCCCTTTGTCTATCGGTATGTTACTTGCCCGAGATTCGATCGTCGGTATCCAATACCTTGTTCAATCTCGTTACCGGCAAGTCACTTTACTCGTTCCGTAACACATCATCCCGTGATCAACTCCTTGGTCACATTGCGCATATGATGATGTCCTACCGAGTGGGCCCAGAGATACCTCTCCGTTTACACGGAGTGACAAATCCCAGTCTCGATCCGCATAAAACAATAGATACTTTCGGAGATACCCGTAGTGCACCTTTATAGTCACCCAGTTACGTTGTGACGTTTGATACACCCAAAGCACTCCTACGGTATCCAGGAGTTACACGATCTCATGGTCAAAGGAAGAGATACTTGACATTGGCAAAGCTCTAGCAAACGAACTACACGATCTTTGTGCTATGCTTAGGATTGGGTCTTGTCCATCACATCATTCTCCTAATGATGTGATCCCGTTATCAACGACATCCAATGTCCATAGCCAGGAAACCATGACTATCTGTTGATCACAACGAGCTAGTCAACTAGAGGCTCACTAGGGACATATTGTGGTCTATGTATTCACACGTGTATTACGATTTCCGGATAATACAGTTATAGCATGAATAAAAGACAATTATCATGAACAAGGAAATATAATAATAATACTTTTATTATTGCCTCTAGGGCATATTTCCAACAGTCTCCCACTTGCACTAGAGTCAATAATCTAGTTCACATTGTCATGTGATTAACACTCACAGGTCACATCGCCATGTGACTAATACCCAAGAGTTTACTAGAGTCAGTAGTCTAGTTCACATCACTATGTGATTAACACTCAATGAGTTTTATGTTTGATCATGTTGCTTGTGAGAGAGGTTTTAGTCAATGGGTCTGAACCTTTCAGATCCGTGTGTGCTTTACAAATCTTTATGTCATCTCCTAGATGCAGCTACCACGCTCTATTTGGAGCTATTCCAAATAACTGTTCTACTTGGAGCTATTCTAAATTATTGCTCCGTTATATGTATCCGGTCTCTCTACTCAGAGCTATCCGGATAGGTGTCAAGCTTGCATTGTCGTAACCTTTACGACGAACTCTTTTACCACCTCCATAATCGAGAAAATTCCTTAGTCCACTAGTTACTAAGGATAACTTTGACCGCTATCCTGTGAGCCATTCTTGGATCACTCTTGTACCCCTTGACTGACTCATGGCAAGGCACACTTCAGGTGCGGTACACAGCATAGCATACTGAAGAGCCTACGTCTTAAGCATAGGGGACGACCTTCGTCCTTTCTCTCTATTCTGCCGTGGTCGAGCTTTAAGTCTTAACTTCGTACCTTACAATTCAGGCAAGAACTTCTTCTTTGACTGATCCATCTTGAACACCTTCAAGATCATGTCAAGGTATGTGCTCATTTGAAAGTATTATTAAGCATTTTGATCTATCCTTATAGATCTTGATGCTCAATGTTCAAGTAGCTTAATCCAGGCTTTCCATTGAAAAACACCTTTCAAATAACCCTATATGCTTTCTAGAAATTCTACATCATTTCTGATCAACATATATGTCAACAACATATACTCATCAGAAATTCTATAGTGCTCCCACTCACTTCTTTGGAAATACAAGTTTCTCATAAACTTTGTACAAACCCAAAATCTTTGATCATCATCAAAGCATTCATTCCAACTCCGAGATGCTCACTCCAGTCCTTAAAAGGATCGCTGGAGTTAGCATACCTTTTAGCATCCTTAGGATCGACAAAACTTTTCTGATTGTATTGCATACAACCTTTCCTTACGAAAACTAGTAAGGAAACTTGTCTTGACATCCATCTGCCAGATTTCATAAATGCAGCTAATGCTAACATGATTCCGACGGACTTTAAGCATCGCTACGGATGAGAAAAACTCATCGTAGTCAACTCCTTGAACTTGTGAAAAACTTTTCGCCACAAGTCGAGCTTCATGGATGGTGACATTACCATCCGCGTCCGTCTTCTTCTTAAAAGATCCATTTATCTCAATGGCCTTACGACCATCGAGCCGTTCTGCCAAAGTCTACACTTTGTTTTCATACATGGATCCTCTCTCGGATTTTATGGCCTCAAGCCATTTATCGGAATCCGGGCCCACCATCGCTTCTCCATAGCTCGTAGGTTCATTGTTGTCTAGCAACATGACCTTCAAGACAGGATTATGTACCACTCTAAAGTAGTACGTGTCCTTGTCGTCCTACGAGGTTCGGTAGTGACTTGATCCGAAGTTTCATGATCAATATCATAAGCTTCCACTTCAATTGGTGTAGGTGCCACAGGAACAACTTCCTGTGCCCTGCTACACACTTGTTGAAGAGACGGTTCAATAACCTCATCAAGTCTCCACCATCCTCCCACTCAATTCTTTCGAGAGAAACTTTTCCTCGAGAAAGGACCCGATTCTAGAAACAATCCTTATTGCTTTCGGATCTGAGATAGGAGGCATACCCAACTGTTTTGGGTTGTCCTATGAAGATGTATTTATCCGCTTTGGGTTCGAGCTTATCAGCCTGAAACTTTTTCACATAAGCGTCGCAGCCCCAAACTTTTAAGAAACGACAACTTAGGTTTCTCCAAACGGTGTCGTCTCCACGGAATTACGTGGTACCCTGTTAAAGTAAGTGCGGTTGTCTCTAATGCCTAACCCATGAACGATAGTGGTAATTCGATAAGAGACATCATGGTACGCACCATATCCAATAGGGTGCAGCTATGATGTTCGGACACATCATCACACTATGGTGTTCCAGGCTGTATTAGTTGTGAAACTATTTCCACAATGTCTTAATTCTGTGCCAAAACTCGTAAATCAGATATTCATCTCTATGATCATATCATAGACATTTTATCCTCTTGTCACAACGATCTTCTACTTCACTCTGAAATTACTTGAACCATTCAATAATTCAGACTTGTGTTTCATCAAGTAAATATTCTCAACATCTACTCGAATCATCTGTGAAGTAAGATCATAATGATATTCACTGCATGCCTCAGCACTCATTGGACTGCACACATCAAAATGTGTTGCTTCCAATAAGTTGCTATCTTGTTCCATTTTACTGAAACCGAGGCTTTTCAGTCATCTTGCCTAAGTGGTATGATTTGCATATCTCAAGTGATTCAAAATCAAGTGAGTTCAAACGGTCCATTTGCATGGAGTTTCTTCATGCATATTCACCAATAGACATGGTTCGCATGTCTCAAACTTTTCAAAAAACGAGTGAGCCCAAAGATCCATCAATATGGAGCTTCTTCATGCGTTTTATACCGATATGACTTACGTGGCAGTGCCACAAGTAGGTGGTACTATCATTACTATCTTATATCTTTTGGCCTGAAAATGTGTATCACTACGATCGAGATTCAATAAACCATTCAGGTTTAATACTAATCTTGATGGTAGAGGGAGCGTGCGATGTTTGATTATATCAAACTTGGAAACACTTCCAACACATACTGTCAGCTCTCCTTTAGCTAGTCTCCGTTTTATTCCGTAGCTTTTATTTCGAGTTACTAACACTTAGCAACCGAACCGGTATCCAATACCCTGGTGCTACTAGGAGTACTAGTAAAGTACACATTAACATAATGTATATCCAATATACTTCTATCGACTTTGCCAGCCTTCTCATCTACCAAGTATCTAGGGTAATCCTGCTCCAGTGGTTGTTCCCATTATTACAGAAGCACTTAGTCTCGGGTTTGGGTTCAACCTCGGGTTTCTTCATTGGTGCAGCAGCTGATTTGCCGTTTCATGAAGTATCCCTTCTTGCCCTTTCCCTTCTTGAAACTAGTGGTTTCACCAACCATCAACAATTGATGCTCCTTCTTGATTTCTACTTTCGCGGTGTCAAACATCGCGAATACCTCAAGGATCATCATATCTACCCCTGATATGTTATAGTTCATCACGAAGCTCTAGCAGCTTGGTGGCAATGACTTTGGAGAAACATCACTATCTCATTTGGAAGATCAACTCCCACTCGATTTAAGTGATTGTTGCACTCAGACAATCTGAGCGCAAGCTCAACGATTGAGCTTTTCTCCCTTAGTTTGCAGGCTAAGAAAATCGCCGGAGGTCTCATACCTCTTGACGTGGGCACGAGCCTGAAATCCCAATTTCAGCCCTCGAAACATCTCATATGTTCCGCGACGTTTCGAAAATGTCTTTGGTGCCTCTACTTAAACCATTTAACTGAACTATCACGTAGTTATCAAAACGTGTATGTTCGATGTTCGAAACATCCACAAACGACGTTTGGGGTTCAGCACATTGAGCGGTGCATTAAGGACATGAGCTTTCTACTGATCGCATAATTGCTACTATCAACTTTCAACTATATTTTCTCTAGGAACATATCTAAACAGTAGAACTATAGCGTGAGCTACGACATAATTTGCAAAAGGTCTTTTGACTATGTTCAGGATAATTAAGTTCATCTTATGAACTCCCACTTAGATAGACATCCCTCTGGTCATCTAAGTGATCACATGATCCGAGTCAACTAGGCCGTGTCCGATCATCACGTGAGACGGACTAGTTAACGTCGGTGAACATCTTCATGTTGATCGTATCTACCATACGACTCATGCTCGACCTTTCGGTCTCCGTGTTCCGAGGCCATGTCTGCACATGCTAGGCTCGTCAAGTTAACCCTAAGTGTTTTCGCTGTGTAAAACTGTCTTACACCCGTTGTATGTGAACGTAAGAATCCATCACACCCGATCATCACGTGGTGCTTAGAAGCGACGAACTGTAGCAACGGTGCACAGTTAGGGGAGAACACTTCTTGAAATTTTGTAAGGGATCATCTTATTTACTACCGTCGTCCTAAGTAAACAAGATGCATAAACATGATAAACATCACATGCAATCAAATAGTGACATGATATGGCCAATATCATTTTGCTCCTTTTGATCTTCATCTTCGGGGCTCCATGATCATCATCGTCACCGGCATGACACCATGATCTCCATCATCATGATCTCCATCATCGTGTCTTCATGAAGTTGTCACGCCAACGACTACTTCTACTTCTATGGCTAACGCGTTTAGCAATAAAGTAAAGTAAGTTACATGGCGTTCTTCAATGACACGCAGGTCATACAAAAATAAAGACAACTCCTATGGCTCCTGCCGGTTGTCATACTCATCGACATGCAAGTCGTGAATCCTATTACAAGAACATGATCAATCTCATACATCACATATATCATTCATCACATCCTTTTGGCCATATCACATCACATAGCATACCCTGCAAAAACAAGTTAGACGTCCTCTAATTGTTGTTGCATGTTTTACGTGGCTGCTATGGGTTTCTAGCAAGAACGTTTCTTACCTACGCATGAACCACAACGTGATATGCCAATTGCTATTTACCCTTCATAAGGACCCTTTTCATCGAATCCGATCCGACTAAAGTGGGAGAGACAGACACCCGCCAGCCACCTTATGCAACTAGTGCATGTTTGTCGGTGGAACCGGTCTCACGTAAGCGTACGTGTAAGGTTGGTCCGGGCCGCTTCATCCCACGATGCCGCCGAATCAAGATAAGACTAGTAACGGCAAGCATATTGAACAATATCGACGCCCACAACTACTTTGTGTTCTACTCGTGCAAAGAATCTATGCAATAGACCTAGCTCTGATACCACTGTTGGGGAACGTAGCAGAAATTCAAAATTTTCCTACGCGTATCACCAAGATCTATCTATGGAGAGACCAGCAACGAGTAGAAAGGGGAGTGCATCTACATACCCTTGTAGATCGCTAAGCGGAAGCGTTCAAGTGAACGGGGTTGATGGAGTCGTACTCGTCGTGATTCAGATCACCGATGATCAAGTGCCGAACGGACGGCACCTCCGCGTTCAACACACGTACAGCCCGGTGACGTCTCCCACGCCTTGATCCAGCAAGGAGAGAGGGAGAGGTTGAGGAAGACTCCATCCAACAGCAGCACAACGGCGTGGTGGTGGTGGAGGAGCGTGGCAATCCCGCAGGGCTTCGCCAAGCACCATGGGAGAAGAGGAGAGTAACTTGGGAGAGAGGGAGGGGCTGCACCAAAGGCATAAGGTCTGTTTGGGAGGCCCTCCTACCCCACTATTTATAGGGATCCCAAGGGGGGGGGGTGCGCCAGCCCCTAGGAGATCCAATCTCCAAGGAGGCGGCGGCCAGGGGAGGAGTCCTCCCCCCCCCAAGGCACCTAGGAGGTGCCTTCCCCTGCTGGGACTCTTCCTTTAGGGTTTCCCCAGGCGCATGGGCCTCTTGGGGCTGGTGCCCTTGGCCCATGTAGGCCAAGGCGCACCCCCTACAGCCCATGTGGCCCCCCGGGGCAGGTGGCCCCACCCGGTGGGCCCCCGGGACCCTTCCGGTGGTCCCGGTACAATACTGATGACCCCGAAACTTGTCCCGATGGCCGAAACAGGACTTCCTATATATAAATCTTTACCTCCGGACCATTCCGGAACTCCTCGTGACGTCCGGGATCTCATCCGGGACTCCGAACAACATTCGGTTACCACATACAAGCTTCCTTTATAACCCTAGCGTCATCGAACCTTAAGTGTGTAGACCCTACGGGTTCGGGAGACATGCAGACATGACCGAGACGTTCTCCGGTCAATAACCAACAGCGGGATCTGGATACCCATGATGGCTCCCACATGTTCCACGATGATCTCATCGGATGAACCACGATGTCAAGGACTTAATCAATCCCATATTCAATTCCCTTTGTCTATCGGTATGTTACTTGCCCGAGATTCGATCGTCGGTATCCAATACCTTGTTCAATCTCGTTACCGGCAAGTCACTTTACTCGTTCCGTAACACATCATCCCGTGATCAACTCCTTGGTCACATTGCGCATATGATGATGTCCTACCGAGTGGGCCCAGAGATACCTCTCCGTTTACACGGAGTGACAAATCCCAGTCTCGATCCGCATAAAACAATAGATACTTTCGGAGATACCCGTAGTGCACCTTTATAGTCACCCAGTTACGTTGTGACGTTTGATACACCCAAAGCACTCCTACGGTATCCAGGAGTTACACGATCTCATGGTCAAAGGAAGAGATACTTGACATTGGCAAAGCTCTAGCAAACGAACTACACGATCTTTGTGCTATGCTTAGGATTGGGTCTTGTCCATCACATCATTCTCCTAATGATGTGATCCCGTTATCAACGACATCCAATGTCCATATCCAGGAAACCATGACTATCTGTTGATCACAACGAGCTAGTCAACTAGAGGCTCACTAGGGACATATTGTGGTCTATGTATTCACACGTGTATTACGATTTCCGGATAATACAGTTATAGCATGAATAAAAGACAATTATCATGAACAAGGAAATATAATAATAATACTTTTATTATTGCCTCTAGGGCATATTTCCAACATCCGCTACATTCAGGTCCGTATGTACTTTACAAATCTCTATGTCTCCATCTTGAACATTTTCACGAATGGAGTTGAAGCGACGCTTGATGTGCCTTGTCTTCTTGTGAAACCTGGGCTCCTTGGCAAGAGCAATAGCTCCAGTGTTGTCACAGAAGAGCTTGATCGGTCCCGATGCATTGGGTATGACTCCTAAGTCGGTGATGAACTCCTTCACCCAAATTGCTTCATGTGCTGCCTCCGAGGCTGCCATGTACTCTGCTTCACATGTAGATCCCGCCACAACGCTCTGCTTGCAAATGCACCAGCTTACTGCCTCACCATTCAAAATATACACGTATCCGGTTTGTGACTTAGAGTCATCCAGATCTGTGGCGAAGCTAGCGTCGACGTAACCTTTTACGACGAGCTCTTCGTCACCTCCATAAACGAGAAACATTTCCTTAGTCCTTTTCAGGTACTTCAGGATATTCTTGACCGCTGTCCAGTGTTCCTTGCCGGGATTACTTTGGTACCTTCCTACCAAACTTACGGCAAGGTTTACATCAGGTCTGGTACACAGCATGGCATACATAATAGAACCTATGGCTGAGGCATAGGGGATGACACTCATCTCTTCTATATCTACTGCCGTGGTCGGACATTGAGCTGAGCTCAATTTCACACCTTGCAACACAGGCAAGAACCCCTTCTTAGACTGATCCATATTGAACTTCTTCAATATCTTATCAAGGTATGTGCTTTGTGAAAGACCTATGAGGCGTCTTGATCTATCTCTGTAGATTTTGATGCCTAATATATAAGTAGCTTCTCCAAGGTCCTTCATTGAAAAACTTTTATTCAAGTAGGCCTTACTGTTGTCCAAGAGTTCTATATCATTTCCCATCAAAAGTATGTCATCTACATATAATATGAGAAATGCTACAGAGCTCCCACTCACTTTCTTGTAAACGCAGGCTTCTCCATAAGTCTGCGTAAACCCAAACGCTTTGATCATCTCATCAAAGCAAATGTTCCAACTCCGAGATGCTTGCACCAGCCCATAAATCGAGCGTTGGATCTTGCACACCTTGTCAGCTTTCTTAGGATCGATAAAACCTTCCGGCTGCATCATATACAATTCTTCCTTAAGGAAACCATTAAGGAATGCCGTTTTGACGTCCATCTGCCATATTTCATAATCATAAAATGCGGCAATTGCTAACATGATTCATACGGACTTCAGCTTTGCTACCGGTGAGAAAGTCTCATCGTAGTCAACCCCTTGAACTTGTCGATAACCCTTAGCGACAAGGCGAGCTTTATAGATGGTCACATTACCTTCCGCGTCTGTCTTCTTCTTAAAGATCCATTTATTTTCTATGGCTCGCCGCTCAACGGGCAAGTCAGTCAAAGTCCATACTTCGTTTTCATACATGGATCCTATCTCGGATTTAATGGCTTCTAGCCATTTGTCGGAATCCGGGCCCGCCATCGCTTCTTCATAGTTCGAAGGTTGACCGTTGTCTAACAACATGATTTCCAAGACAGGGTTGCCGTACCACTCTGGTGCGGAACGTGTCATTGTGGACCTTCGAATTTCAGCAGGAGCTTGATCAGAAGTATCTTGATCATCATCATTAACTTCCTCTCTAGTCGGTGCAGGCACCTCAGGAACATTTTCTTGAGTTGTGCCATTTTCTGGTTCAAGAGGTAATACTTCATCAAGTTCTACTTTCCTCCCACTTACTTCTTTCGAGAGAAACTCCTTCTCTAGAAAGGATCCATTCTTGGCAACAAAGATCTTGCCTTCGGATCTGAGGTAGAAGGTATACCCAATAGTTTCTTTAGGGTATCCTATGAAGACGCATTTTTCCGATTTGGGATCGAGCTTTTCAGGTTGAAGTTTCCTGGCATAAGCATCGCATCCCCAAACTTTTAGAAACGACAGCTTAGGTTTCTTCCTAAACCACAATTCAAACGGTGTCGTCTCAACGGATTTCGACGGAGCCCTATTTAAAGTGAATGCAGCAGTCTCTAAAGCATAGCCCCAAAAAGATAGCAGTAAATCGGTAAGAGACATCATAGATCGCACCATATCTAATAGAGTGCGATTACGACGTTCGGACACACCATTACGCTGAGGTGTTCCAGGCGGCGTGAGTTGTGAAACTATTCCACATTTTCTTAAGTGTGTACCAAACTCGTGACTCAAGTATTCTCCTCCACGATCTGATCGCAGGAACTTGATTTTCCTGTCACGTTGATTCTCAACCTCATTCTGAAATTCTTTGAACTTTTCAAAGGTCTCAGACTTGTGTTTCATTAAGTAGACATACCCATATCTACTCAAGTCATCAGTGAGGGTGAGAACATAACGATAGCCACCGCGAGCCTCAACATTCATTGGACCGCACACATCAGTATGTATGATTTCCAATAAGTTGGTTGCTCGCTCCATTGTTCCTGAGAACGGAGTCTTGGTCATTTTACCCATGAGGCATGGTTCGCACGTGTCAAATGATTCGTAATCAAGAGACTCTAAAAGTCCATCAGCATGGAGCTTCTTCATGCATTTGACACCTATGTGACCAAGGCGGCAGTGCCACAAGTATGTGGGACTATCATTATCAATCTTACATCTTTTGGTACTCACACTATGAACATGTGTAGCATTACGCTCGAGATTCATTAAGAATAAACCATTTACCACCGGAGCATGACCATAAAACATATCTCTCATATAAATAGAACAACCATTATTCTCGGATTTAAATGAGTAGCCATCTCGAATTAAATGAGATCCCGATACAATGTTCATGCTCAAAGCTGGCACTAAATAACAATTATTAAGGTTTAAAACTAATCCCGAAGGTAAATGTAGAGGTAGCGTGCCGACGGCGATCACATCGACCTTGGAACCATTCCCGACGCGCATCGTCACCTCGTCCTTCGCCAGTCTCCGCTTATTCCGAAGCTCCTGCTTTGAGTTACAAATGTGAGCAACTGCACCGGTATCAAATACCCAGGAGCTACTACGAGTACTGGTAAGGTACACATCAATTACATGTATATCACATATACCTTTCGTTTTGCCGGCCTTCTTGTCCGCTAAGTATTTGGGGCAGTTCCGCTTCCAGTGACCACTTTCCTTGCAATAAAAGCACTCAGTCTCGGGCTTGGGTCCATTCTTTGGCTTCTTCCCGGCAGCTTGCTTGCCGGGCGCGGCAACTCCCTTGCCGTCCTTCTTGAAGTTCTTTTTACCCTTGCCCTTTTTGAACTTAGTGGTTTTATTGACCATCAACACTTGATGTTCCTTCTTGACTTCTACCTCTGCCGATTTCAGCATAGCAAATACTTCAGGAATGGTCTTTTCCATCCCCTGCATATTAAAGTTCATCACAAAGCTCTTGTAGCTCGGTGGAAGCGACTGAAGGATTCTGTCAATGACCGCGTCATCCGGGAGATTAACTCCCAGCTGAGTCAAGCGGTTATGTAACCCAGACATAGTGAGTATGTGCTCACTGACAGAACTATTTTCCTCCATCTTATAGCTGAAGAATTTGTCAGAGGCTTCATATCTATCGACCCGGACATGAGCTTGAAAAACCATTTTCAGCTCTTCGAACATCTCATATGCTCCATGTCTCTCAAAACGCTTTTGGAGCCCCGGCTCTAAGCTGTAAAGCGTGCCGCACTGAACGAGGGAGTAGTCATCGGTATGAGCCTGCCAAGCGTTCATAACGTCTTGTTCTGCAGGGAGAACAGGTGCATCACCTAGCGGTGCTTGTAGGACATAATCTTTCTTGGCAGCTATGAGGATGATCCTCAGGTTCCGGACCCAGTCCGTGTAGTTGCTGCCATCGTCTTTCAGCTTGGTTTTCTCTAGGAACGCGTTGAAGTTGAGGACTACGTTGGCCATTTGATCTACAAGACATATTGTAAAGATTTTAGACTAAGTTCATGATAATTAAGTTCATCTAATCAAATTATTCAATGAACTCCCACTTAGATAGACATCCCTCCTGTCATCTAAGTATAACATGATTCGAGTTAACTAGGCCGTGTCCGATCATCACGTGACACGGACTAGTCAACGTCGGTGAACATCTTCATGTTGATCGTATCTTCTATACGACTCATGCTCGACCTTTCGGTCTTCTGTGTTCCGAGGCCATGTCTGTACACATGCTAGGCTCGTCAAGTCAACCTAAGTGTTTGCATGTGTAAATCTGTCTTACACCCGTTGTATGTGAACGTTAGAATCTATCACACCCGATCATCACGTGGTGCTTCGAAACAACGAACTGTCGCAACGGTGCACAGTTAGGGGGAACACTTTCTTGAAATTATTATGAGGGATCATCTTATTTACTACTGTCGTTCTAAGTAAACAAGATGAAAAACATGATAAACATCACATGAAATCAAATAATAATAGTGACATGATATGGCCAATATCACATAGCTCCTTTGATCTCCATCTTGGGGCTCCATGATCATCTTGTCACCGGCATGACACCATGATCTCCATCATCATGATCTCCATCATTGTGTCTCCATGAAGTTGCTCGCCAACTATTACTTCTACTACTATGGCTAATGCATTTAGCAATAAAGTAAAGTAATTTACATGGCGTTTTTCAATGACACGCAGGTCATACAAAAAAATATAGACAACTCCTATGGCTCCTGCCGATTGTCATACTCATCGACATGCAAGTCGTGATTCCTATTACAATAGCATGAAAATCTCATACATTACATATAGATCATTCATCATTCATCACAACTTTGGCCATATCATATCACAAAGCACTTGCTGCAAAAACAAGTTAGACGTCCTCTAATTGTTGTTGCAAGTTTTACGTGGCTGAAGTAGGGTTCTAGCAAAAACGTTTTCTTACCTACGTGAAAGCCACAACGTGATTTGTCAACTTCTATTTACCCTTCATAAGGACCCTTTTCATCGAATCCGCTCCAACTAAAGTAGGAGAGACAGACACCCGCCAGCCACCTTATGCAACTTGTGCATGTTAGTCGGTGGAACCGGTCTCACGTAAGCGTACGTGTAAGGTTGGTCCGGGCCGCTTCATCCCACAATACCATTGAAGCAAGATAAGACTAGTAGCGGCAAGAAAGTTAACGACATCAACGCCCACAACAAATTGTGTTCTACTCGTGCAAGAGAACTACGCATAGACCTAGCTCATGATGCCACTGTTGGGGAACGTTGCAGAAAACAAAAAAATTTCCTACGGTTTCACCAAGATCCATATAGGAGTTCATCTAGCAACGAGTGATACGATGCATCTACGTACCTTGTAGATCGCGAGCGGAAGCGTTCAAAGAACGGGGATGAGGGAGTCGTACTCGACGTGATTCGAATCACCGAAGATCCTAGCACCGAACGGACGGCACCTCCGCGTTCAACACACGTACGGAACAGCGAACGTCTCCTCCTTCTTGATCCAGCAAGGGGGAAGGAGAGGTTGAGGGAAGATGGCTCCAGCAGCAGCACGACGGCGTGGTGATGGAAGCTGCAGTACTCCGACAGGGCTTCGCCAAGCACTATGGAGGAGGAGGAGGTGTTGGAGAGGGAGAGGGAGGCACCAAAGGAAAAGGTCAGAAGTCCTCCATCTCCCCCACTATATATAGGAGGGCCAAGGGGGGGGCGCCGGCCCTAGGAGATCTAATCTCCTAGGGGGTGCGGCCAAGGGGAGGAATCCCTCCTCCCCAAGGCACCTAGGAGGTGCCTTCCCCTCCTAGGACTCTTCCCTCCTTGAAACCCTAGGCGCATGGGCCTCTTGGGGCTGGTGCCCTTGGCCCATGTAGGCCAAGGAGCACCCCCTACAGCCCATGTGCCCCCCCGGGACAGGTGGCCCCACCTGGTGGACCCCCGGGACCCTTCCGGTGGTCCCGGTACAATACCGGTGACCCCGAAACTTGTCCCGATGCCCGAAATAGCACTTCCTATATATAATTCTTTACCTCCGGACCATTCCGGAACTCCTCGTGACGTCCGGGATCTCATTCGGGACTCCGAACAACATTCGGGTTACTGCATATACATATCCCTACAACCCTAGCGTCACCGAACCTTAAGTGTGTAGACCCTACGGGTTCGGGAGACATGTAGACATGACCGAGATCGTTCTCCGGTCAATAACCAACAGCGGGATCTGGATACCCATGTTGGCTCCCACATGCTCCTCGATGATCTCATCGGATGAACCACGATGTCGAGGATTCAAGCAACCCCGTATACAATTCCCTTTGTTAATCGGTATGTTACTTGCCCGAGATTCGATCGTCGGTATCCCAATACCTCGTTCAATCTCGTTACCGGCAAGTCACTTTACTCGTACCGTAACGCATGATCCCGTGACCAGACACTTGGTCACTTTGAGCTCATTATGATGATGTATTACCGAGTGGGCCCAGTGATACCTCTCCGTCACACGGAGTGACAAATCCCAGTCTTGATCCGTGTCAACCCAACAGACACTTTCGGAGATACCCGTAGTATACCTTTATAGTCACCCAGTTACGTTGTGACGTTTGGTATACCCAAAGCACTCCTACGGTATCCGGGAGTTACACGATCTCATGGTCTAAGGAAAGGATACTTGACATTGGAAAACTCTAGCAAACGAACTATACGATCTTTGTGCTATGTTTAGGATTGGGTCTTGTCCATCACATCATTCTCCTAATGATGTGATCTCGTTATCAATGACATACAATGTCCATAGTCAGGAAACCATGACTATCTGTTGATCAACGAGCTAGTCAACTAGAGGCTTACTAGGGACATGTTGGTGTCTATTATTCACACATGTATTACGATTTCCGGATAACACAATTATAGCATGAATAAAGACAATTATCATGAACAAGGAAATATAATAATAATGCTTTTATTATTGCCTTTAGGGCATATTTCCAACACTGATAACGTAGCTAAACGCAACGGGCCCTCGGACGGGACGTGTGTGGTATGTGAGTCGCTGGAGGATGCGAACCATGCCATGTTCCAATGCGCACTGGCTCGTTTTGCTTGGAGCGCGGTGCGCCAGGTATTCCAACAGAATTGGAATCCTAGATCGGGGACTGAGCTGTTAACTATATTGCACGCGCAGAGCAGTGCCAAAGCCAGGATTGTGTGGACTTGCGTGGGTGCATTGCTTTGGTCCCTTTGGACAGTGCGTAACAAGATGACTATGGAACATAAGTTTCCGGCTAATACGACTGACGTTATTTTCAAATGCCATTTATTTTTACAGAGCTGGGCGCCGCTGGGGAAACAATGTGATGTCGACCTCATGAGGAGCACAATGGAACAGATCGCTACAAGTATCCCAAGACTGCGGCAAGCGAATTGAAGCGCCTTCTGTTTTCTTTTGGGGTCTAGCTTTTGAGTTAGAGTGGGTCGGGTCCTACATTAAGAACTTTGTGATGTGTTGTGCGTGGCTGATGTGGCCTTTTGAGACTGCTGTGTGATGTGTGTGCTGTGTAACCCTTGGATGCTGCCTTTCTGGCTTTATTAATTTAAAGCCGGACGCGACTAGCGTCTACGTTCCAAAAAAAAGATTATGCATGCTAGCAAACACATCCTAAACTCTAGCCTCTTAGCCTACATCCTAACTGCTATTTACGCCCTCTTGGGCTTCTCTTTTATGAGAAACTCATGCGTCTTCTATATCATATACCCTATAAAAAATGTCTATCACCGGCTAAATACATAGTTCAATATTACTCTATATATTTCATAAAATTTGGCAATTTGCTCCAAACAGAGACATAGCATGGAAAACGCCCTTTGGTTCCTAGGTGTTTATACACCCTATATGGAAAAAAAAAAGTAAAAAATAGAAGTTTTTTTTTTTGTGTGTGTGTGTGTGTGGGGGGGGGGGGTTATAAACTTGACTTTCTTTTGCACTAGTACATAATTATCTGCGAATTAAAACCATCATTGACTCAGGGAATTTTTTTATTGCTATATACAGGTCATTCTTCACACTTTTTTTGGCCAAAAAAGTGTTTTTTCCCTAAAGTCAACGGGGTTTTTCTTTTGTTGATTTTTTAACAAGTACAATGAAAGGTCAAGTTTATTTAAAATATTTTCATTTTTTTGACTCTTTATTTAATTACTATTTTTGTTTTCTGAGTATTCCTTCAATTATGTATGTGCGTGCCTCCTTGGTAGAGAAGAATGCGGTAATGTAGACGCATGCAGTGCCTTGGTGCGCTTGCTAAGTTGTTCCTTCAGAGAACACCAACAATTTAGGTAGCACGCACATTTGCCATGCTCTACTTGGGTAGTTTTCAGTAACACACATTGATTGATAAAACAGCTCAAGGTTTAGCCCACAAACATCACCCCTTTATCATCCGGACCACGTATCGCAATCAACTTTGAAGCAACTTTAATCTGGGGATTTATAACGACGCCGCGGATTTAGATTCAAATCCTTCTCCGAAACAGTGGACCTAATTTAGACACAATACATTCACGTGAATTTAACTAAAAAAAACCACTGCATACCTGAGTCTAATCCCTGCCTATCTTCTAAATAAACCCATTGGAGAAAGGGTTTCCTGCTAATGTCAATGCTTGATATCATCTACAAAATCGGGAATTCCGACCAAACGGTCCGTGTCTTCGCAATCTTGAGCGAAGCATGCCGATATCTATGTAGCGAACCTTCTTCCCGGAATTCTCCGTCTGTTGAAGTACCGAGTGGCAACTGGATTGATGACAGATCAACTGTGCTGCTCATCTTACGGCTACCAACCGTTGTGGGTTCGACCCTGGTGGCTGACTGCTGGATGCTGGACCTGAAGGATCCGTAGAGATGTGCCCTTCAACAATACAGCACTTGATTGGCTTCTCAACCTTGCCGAACGACACAGCTTTACGAGAGTACAGTTCAACAAACCTGCAGACACAAAGTATGACATGTTTTGAATAATTCGAAACCAAATGGTACAAAGAAAGAGGCTGAGCGAAATTGCACAGAAAATCGGCATGGTACTTTCAAGTACATATATCATGTCGTTGTGCCTGCTGGCAGAAGAAGAGTGAAATTGATGCATTCCAGGAGCAAGGACATGGAGAAGATGAACAAGAATGTCCAAGGTAGTGCTGTAGTTCAGTTATTTCAGCAATGTTGGATGACAGCAGATTCAGCTAACAGTGAGCAACATCAGCAAACCTTTCTTCATTGATGAGATGGGAGGGCACATGGTTTAGGTGTTTTCTAAACACTGTACTGGGGAGATTCAACAATGAGCTAACAGCATTGTTTTTTGGATTCTATAAGTACCAAGCAATAAAGTAATTACACATGGAATTTTGATGGATATCAAAAAGGAATTTGTGAAGAAACAAATAATTGTACAAGAATGTCAAAAGAGTGAAGAAAATAAATTACCTCGTCGCAGCGTCCACTGACTCCAGTTTGACAAATGCAAAACCCTTACAAATAGGATCACGGGTCTTCTTAGTTCCAGAGTTTGCTGGGTTTATAGTTACCAGGCCAGGAAACCCTTTGAAAGCTAGGTTCAGGTCCTTATGTATGTTCTTCTTTTTCGGGAGGTTCCAAATACGAACATGAACGCCATCATTACTGCAATCTGTGACAACGTACAGGAAATTCATCAATAAGATCCGGCTTATGTTCAACAAGAATTTCTCCAAAACCTTCCACAACTGCTAAATCACAAAATGAAGTGCCAATAATTTCAAAAGGTTTCCAAAATGCAAAGCTGATTTATCTACTAAGGTGGCAATCTGAGCGTAGTTTTCCTCAACTCTAGCTTCTCCAATTTTAAGAGAAATAAATGAGTAGCTTTTCAACTCCTTCGAAAATACACGTAGCGGGCAGCCAGCTCCTCCATCCCAACTCCATGGAGTTAGACCATTCGGCCAAACTCCAACGGTAGAGTTGGAGAAGCTGGCAGTTGGAGTACTCCCGAACAGGCACTTAAGGCGAGTAGATAAATTACATTGAGAGCAAAACATAAATTGCATCATATCGACATTCACTTTGAGGCTGCTGAAATTCCATGAGGTAGTTTCTGAACATGTTTTTGTCACTGTTCCAAATATCGGTCAGTTAACTGTTCCAATATCGGTCAGTTAGCTGCTATTCAGACCCCTCCCGATACGAGAAGCGCTATTTTGAGCCATTTTAACTGGTAGGTCCAGTTAATTTGTCTGACAAGCCGATTTATCAGCTGTCAGGCCGAATTATTGGCTGGGCCAATTAACTGCTAGGCATTTTTTAGCCCAAAACTGGCCTGCTCCCTCCCTACTTTTCGATGTGCAGGTTTATGGCCTTCCAGATCGGCTGCAACATCATCAGAACATTAAGGCAACAGTTTTCCTTGTTGCTATGTAACCCAGGATTGCATATTTAGACACTTAGTACATTGCATGTTGTTTATAGCCCAGGATTCCATATTTAGACACTTAGTACATTGCATGTTGTTATATAGCCTAGGATATACAGATTTGACCCTAGTTAACCTCCCTATAAATTGGTTACTGATAAATTCAGTTAAATGGTTGATTCGCCGATTAATCCCTACTCAGCACCCGACCGGTATGGTACCAGATATCCTGAACATTGGTTTTTGTCACTGGCCTTCGAAGTTGGACTTAGTGAGTAAAGAGAGATCATGTGTATATGACGTAACGTCGTAAGACACCAGTAATGGTCAGTGTTAGAACGGAACGACGGAGCAACCGAAAATCTGAGAATTACCAGCTTGCTGCTTGTAAGAATTGAGCATTTCTCAACAATCTGAGAATTTCCCTCACATTTTATTTAACTACTTGACTGCATTTTTAGCCCTTGTAAGTAACTACTCTCTCCTTTCACAAATACTACCTCTATAACTAAATATAAGACGTTTTTGCAGTTCAAATTGAATAACATCGACCATTATTGGTATAAGATAGATCATTTTTGCAGTTGATACTACCTTTGTAACTAAAGATAAGACGGTTTTTTTTTTTGCAGTTCGTTCAGAGGTAGTATAAGATTTTCTAACTTTTTCCTGAATCGGATCTATAGAGACACATTTTTGTGTGTTCGTTCCCTCGTTTCATTTCTGTATGTAGTCCATTTTGAAATATCTTCTAGTATTTGTGAGCGGAGGGAGTAGTAACTACCATACATAAGATTTTTTTCCTTCATGATTTCAAATGGGAAGTTGCCTATGGGGTGAAACGATCTTTAGCGATTTGACTTTTGACGTGGTGTATAATTTACTAATATTCCTGTAGAACATTGCAGTACCAGTTTTATGCTGAAGCAACAAATGCCGCAACGCAGTGAGCTGAATAGCTGATGAGAAGGCAGAGGAAGCTAACCTGCGGCGGTTTCTGTGGCCGAGCCGTTGGTTTTGCTGCTCTTGGGCGGAGCCGATTTGCTCTTGCGCCCGGCGCCGCCGATGCCCATCTCCCGGAGAAGCTGCTCTTCGACGTCGGTGGTGTAGGTCTTCCCCACGCCGAAACCGGCCGGCTTGGGCCGGTTCTTGAGGAAGATGTCCTCGTCAACCGCCTCCTCCATGTCGTCGTCGTCGTCCTCATCCGCCTCCTCCTCGTCGTCGTCGTCGAGGGTGGTGGGTACCGGCTCGCGGCTCCGGCGGCCGTATTTCCTCAGGCGAGGGAAGGCGAAGAGGACGTGCGACGCGCGCAGCCGCGAGGGCGGCGGCCGTGAGAGCAAGAAGGGGCCCGGCGCCGACGCCGACGCCGCAGCGGCGCCACACGCGGTCGGCAGCTGCAGCAGTGGCATTTCGTTTTTGTGTTCAGGCCGGACCGGCTACGGCGGTTTCCTCTTATCACCGCGAGACTTAATCGGCACCGTCCGATCCTTATCTCAACTGAATCGCAGCCGCCGCCTCCGCCTCGCCCCCACTCGCCTGCCGCCTCCCCGCCGGCCAGTTTCCGGGCACCTCGCCGCCTCCGCCTCCGCCTGATTCTTATTATGCTTCGCCTTCGCCTCCGTCCTTGCCCACACTTCTCTCGGGCGTCTCCGCCGGCATCCCACCCCGCCCTCCCCCGCCGGCTGGCCGCTTCTCCGCTCCCAGAGCTCCCCTTCCCATCCACCGTCACCGCGCTCCGAACCCGAACCCCTCCGCTCCAGGCCGCCTTCCGCCGAGCCGCCTCCGGAGAGGAGCAACGGGGCGTGGATGAGGACAAGGAGGACGCGGGCCTGGACAATGCACTCACCAAGACACGGCAGCTCGTCGAGTGCGCCATGTTCGCATCCGTTGCTGGCCTCGCCTACTTCCTCAGCAACTCCCTCGCCATCGAGGTCCGCACCCTTCTCTCACTCCAATGTGCAATGCTGCTCTGTTTCATTTGTCTTTCTATAAATTCATTCATTCGACTGTTGATGCATGAAGCTGCTGTCTTCTTTTGCTGATGCAGAATTACTTCAGCTGTTTTTTCCCATTGCCGATAGTCATCTCCTCCTTGAGGTGGGGGTTAGAAGCTGGCAGGAAAACCATGGTGAGTCTGGTCAAATGCTTCACTTGGTATTATATAGCTTTCATGTACTTTAGTTTAGTTGATGGCATTGCCTCATCAGGTGGCTACTGTTTTACTGCTCTTCACATTGTCAGGCCCTGTCAAAGCATCGACTTATCTGGTAAGCATCTCTTTTGTGGCATATGGTTCATATCATAGCTGTGCCAATGGCATGTGTTTGGTTCAGAACATTTAAAGTTGGCAACTCACATATTTACCTTGAAACTAACCGATGTTGGTGCTGCAATTGAGTGTTGAATCCGGGGCTTCAACATCATTCATTGTCATTAAAACGAACAATAGCTCCATATCCTGGAACAAAAAAATCAGTGTATCTTAGCACCCAAGAAATCAAATTCCGAGTGAAAAAATTTCTATAAGTAGAGATGGCAAGCTGCAACAGTAACGGTTAACATTCATTAATCATCAAACAACAGTATTCCTTTTTTAATTTTTGTACTTAAGTTTTGGTGTTGTTGGTAATTTACCTTTTTCTTTCCCTTAGCTTCTCCGTATATATTGTTCAATTTTAGTTCTGTGTCTTCTTTGGGACTTGAAAGATTAAAAGAACCCTTCGTTCATTCGTTATGACTCTGGACACTTATACATTTCTTGGGCTTGTTTTCCTGCAGCTTATGCATGGTGTAGTTGGTCTAGCCATGGGTACTATGTGGAGGTGAGAAAAGGTGAAGCTTTCGCTTTCACTGTTGGCATATATGTCATTAAAAGTTAATGATAGCTTTGCATCAGAGATGCATATATGCAGCTGTAGCTTCCACTCGATTTTTATTGACTTCGAGTAACGTAACATTTTTCCCATCCTCTGTCATCAGGTTGGAGACCGATTGGATTGCTTCCATCATAATCTGCTCAATTGTAAGTATCTTCTCTCAATTGGTATTTCATATCTATAGATGTATTGCTGATGACATATGGATTACAGAGTCTCATAGCTTTGGATCGGAACTCGACAACATTACCTTGTGAAAGATTCTACATAGAGTTAGACCATTGATATTTTCCTAATGTTTGACATAACTATGTAGTTTCTATTTGAAAATACGAATCAGATTGTCTAGTTCATGATTTTAATAGTTGCAAATCTCTGTGTTCTTTCTTGTACACCTGTTAGATATCCTTTAGAAGAATTTTCTTTGCTTGCACAATAGGTTACATTTGTGATAGTCCTTATCACAAAATTACCAAGCAAATTATAACCAGTATCAAGCATGCTTATGTTATTCTTAACATATGAAGTAGCAAACTGCAGTTGATATCTCTTCTGGCTAGCAACGCATTGCCAGTTGGTGTTTCTTCTTAACTTTACATGATGTCCGTGAGGAGAATAGGGGTAGTTCATAGACCCACATAATATCTGAATTCAGAATCATTGGGTAGAAATAAATAAGCAGCCTGTTTTGCTAATAACAAAATTCAAGATCATTCAGTAAGAAATACTCCCTCCGTCCCATAATGTGAGACGTTTTTGCAAGCTAGCTTGCAAAAATGTCTCACATTATGGGACGGAGGGAGTAGATACTAAGATCTAGATTGACTTAAAATAGATCCATATCAGAATTTCACCCAGTGATCATGTAACAACCCCTTTCCGATGTGATTGCCGATGTGAGGTCTCTCTCTTTGTTCGCCTGACTTGAGGAAGAAGCAGAATGAGAACAAGTGGGGAGTGTGAGGAGAATTTAGAGCTTTATTCCTCAATTCAGACTTAGTCGTTTCTGCATAAAGAACGGGCTAATATAGGCAACAGCCCAACACATGCTACACCGCCCCACTGGCCCCCACTTTTCAAAGCTTAGCATCCCACCCCACCCACACCCCCTCCTCTCATACCACCCGGTACATAGCTGGCATACCGGTGGCACGCTGCCCTGTCTAAGGCGCGTTGCCGTGCATGACGGACCACTTCCAGCTGACATTTGTGCTACCCTTATTTTTAGTCCTCAAATTGAATTTCAGCTGAACTTTGCTTTGCAGATCCGTGCGGTGGGAGCTTGTGGATATGTGTTAGTGTCATCATTCCTGATACGAGAAAATATTCTTCAATTGGTATGTCTATTCAGTGATTCTTCAGTTGAGAAATATTCTTCAATTTGATTCATGAACTACTAATCATTTCAGATAACCGTTAGTGTACATGCCTCCTTAACGTATATTCTGGCAGCGGCTGGTGTGAACACAATTCCATCCATGGATGCAATATATGTAATCTTTGGGACACTGGTAATTCGGTGATTTTTAACCTACCAAATCAAACTTATAGCATGAGCCAGTTCAGAAAGTAACTTCCCTGTCTTTTGCAGCTTCTACTTAATTGTGGATTCTTTGTCTTCATACTGCATATAATTTACACAATCTTCCTGACCAAGCTTGGAATCAAGCCATCGCTGAGACCTCCACGATGGCTGGGTAAAGCAACTTTTAGTTGATGGGTAGAATGCCACCATACTCATTTGTAGTTGGAGGTTAGCGCCCTGACTGAACTTGCAGCATTTTGGTGTTACAAATGCTCCCCCATCACCAGCAGCATGCCGGCATGGCAATTGTGGCCTTTGTAATATGATCATTATTATCCGGCTTCCTGGTGCATGACTGTGATTTTCCCGACAAGATTTTTGGTGATTGCGATTCGTTATTGGTGCAATTGACTGATCGACAAGTGTTCTAAACTTGTGAGACTTGGTATATTGTCCCAGCCACTTCTTTCTTTTTAAGAAAAAGTTCAATTTTTTGCATTCTCTTAACCTTGTCCATTAACTATATATTTTAAGTTTTTGGGGGATTACTCCCTGCATCTCAAAATGTAGGTCCTATTCATTTTGTCCAAACTCAAACTTTCTCAAGTTTGATTTCTGGCATTCCATTAACCTTTTCCTGTTAACTGTGTAATTTAAAATGTTCGGGTATTACTACACCATGTTTTTAAGTTCTCTCTGCATACATTAATGTCGAATCTAGAGCATTGACTCTCACGAACTCTTTGTGAAGACAATGCCTTGTTCTCTGTCCTTTTACATGCCTTCCACACGAGGAATAATGCTTAGCGACATGGTTTATATATGATGTCTTTCTTGCAAGCGCCAAAGAGGTACGGTGAGTTTAGGGCAACTCCACCGCGGATCACCAAACGGACGGCACCAAATGTCCACAGACAGCAGGTGGGGCGCCGGCCATCCAACCGTAGGAATCAAATGTCTCCCGCTCAGTCTTTTTTCATATGCCCGGGGTATTGAAAATAATTGAAGATAAATAGCACAATTCTTCAAAAATTGAAAGATAGATAAATATTACAATCCAAACAAAAAGTTTTGAATGAAATAGTTCAAATTTGAATTCAACTTATTTGGACACGTATTTTAGTTGTCATATGAAATGCCCATATATGCTCAATTAGATCACTCTGATGAGACTGACATGTCAAAGAATAGGAGGGTTAGATCTTCCAATTCGGATTCAGACTGAAAAGATGAAGTGATATGTTCCTGTCTTTTGTAACATTATTATAAGTTTGTCTCTTTTGTACTCTAGTTCTCAAAAGTTCTTTATGATTTATCTGTCCCGTCGAACAAGAAAACTGGAGGCTGGATGTATTAGTGATCTGTAAATAGCTCCAGTTTCACATGATCTGGGCTATAGTTCATCAGTTTTCAGAGTACAATACATATGTATGACCAAGTATTATTGCTGCAATTATGCTTCAGTGCTAGGCATTTCAGCTTCCTTATTCATCCCTGGCATTTCCCTGATCACATCAAAGCCTTTTCACAGTGGCATAAAAGGTAATTCATCAGGAATCATGCGGTCTCTTTTCAGCCACGGCAAAATGTACTGTTATAGTTCAGCATAATGCCGTGAGGATAGATAGTTCGATCCCTGATGATGTTCTCAACCAACCGATTAGCCACATCATCATGTTTGTCACGTGACTGAAGACAGATTATTGATCAGACATTGTAGCTACAGAATTTCTCACGTGCAACGAGCTTTATTCAAAGAGTTGCTGCCAAAACACAGCTGACAAAAATTGTTCACAATATTATCACTTATACACATCTCATGTCTATTACTTATCTTATTATACACTCGATTTACTATGTTGGATATATGACACTCCCTCCGTCCCAAAAAGCTTGTCTTAGATTTGTCAAGATACGGATTTATCTAGACATGTTTTAGTGTTAGATATATCCATATCTAGATAAATCTAAGACAAGCTTTTTGGGACAGAGGTAATAGAAGTCTGTTTATATATAACTTCTTGACTAACGGTCTGGGCTTGCAGTAGAATATGGTAGGCCTATGTTGTTTGTTTGTTTGTCTAGAAGCCGACACACTGCGTATACTGAGCGTAGGCCTCCGATTGCATGCCGATTGGCGCACGGATGACTTCATCTGGAAGATCAAAGGCGTCGACGAGTTCTCGAGCAACAAGCCTCACTTGGTAACTGAGGTAGTCTACCAGTTTGTGGATAGCCTGCAAGCATACAGGGGAGCATAGTAGCATCAGGTCCTGGTTCTGGTCTCAAGCCAAGTACTGACATTGCAATTTTGTACTATGGGGTTGATGACAAGCATATACAAACCTTGGCTTTGTTTGGCGCGACATAGTCTACATTCCGATATGTCCCGATGTCTTTCCAGATCCTATCGAGCGCATAAAGGTCGCACACCAGCTTCAGTACTTCACGTGTTTTTGCATCAGGGCAGCTGCATAGACACACCAAAAGTCATTTTTGTCGCATTAACCTCACTGGATAAAGTCAAAAGGGTTACGAACACAACATCTCAATGGTGAGAGTAGGCTTTGATAGTTCACCTTAATTTCCGTTCGTGGTTCAGCTAAACAAAAGAATGAGGATAAGGGCTCAAACACAAAAAGTAGTCCTCGGTACCAGAAGTTGCAAGAGAACTATACTATACAAAGGGCGACAGGAGGACTTTTCAAGGGATAATTCTACAACCCAAGCACAAATAATCATGAATTCATGATCGACGGGTGGTAAATTGGAGTCAGGGAGACAGGAGGGTTTTTCAATGCTTTCGCTGATCTCAACCAACCAAATCTTCATTGTAAGTATTCAACAAAATCTTACTAGCAAAACTAATGTGTCAAGCTAGCTAGTAAGCAATGATGGTAAGAACAATGTAACTGAGGACACAAAACTATACCTCTTCACTGCTTCTATAAACCTTGCGAGGATGACAGCCTCAACGTGTGATTCCGCGAGCGTGAGCAGATGGTTTAAACATCTGTTCCATGCACCAAAACCTCCAAGTGTCTTCATGTGCTTCTGGAGTCGAGCAGCAACACTATGCAGTAGTCTAGATGTTCGGTACTGAGAAGAGGGTTTATGCAATCAGTGCAGGACTTCTATCCAATTGCTACTGATATTATTATGAAGATAAGACTCACTCTGAATGCATCCAGCTGAAATTTAGGATCCCTTAGATGGTCTTCCCCTTCCCACCGAGCAGTAACGGGGTTAGGCTGAGACAAGTAGGTGCTCATGGAGTCTCTCAAGTAGTTCCAGGTGACTGAGAGTGTTCCTCCCTTAAATTTTTGCTGATATTGCTTCAGGAGATCGCCAGCAACCTACAATAGCATTGTGATAAGAGGTACAGTACAATATTTGAGGTATAAGTAACTTCATCACATGAAATTACTCACCCAAACTTCTACCCCCAATATGTAATCAAGTGTGAGTTCTTAGTATATACTCCCTCTCTAAAGAAATATAAGATCGTTTAGGTCACTAAAGTAGTGATCTAAATGATCTTATATTTCTTTACAGAGGGAGTACTAGCCTTTCAACTATCAGTGAACATGCCCACCAAATATTGCAAAAATAAGCTTTGTAAAGGATTCCGATTGGTACCTGCTGCAGCAGAACTGTATTGTCTCCTTCAAATGTTTGAAATATATCATGGTCATTCCGCAGACCACCAAAACGATTTACAGCAGCATACCCATGGCCACCACAAGATTCTCGGCATATGCTAATAGATTTTGCTGTGTATGAAGTTATGTAGGACTTCAACCCAGATGAAAGTACATGGACATCAGCGCTAATATCCTCGTCATTGGTTTTCTTCATTTCCGAGTACTTATCTACCAAATACTGCCTGGCAAAATGAAATGCATATGCTGATGCCAACATAGGCATTAGTTTGTGCTGGTGAGATTGGTAATCCAGCACACTGATTTCAGGCTGCTTAGGTGGACCAAATTGTTGACGCAGTAAAGCATATCTAACAGCAATGGTTACTGCAACTTTGAGTATTCCCACAGAACTATATGCAAGACTAACTCGTCCCCCGACAAGCTCACCAAGGGTTGCTGCAAATCTTTTATTAATTGTGGGGAGACTGCTTGTGTATTTTCCATCTCGCGCCACATCACCGAATCGGTTCAGAAGATTGTCACGGGGTATCCTAACGGAACGGAATCTCAGGGCACCATTATCTACACCATTTAGGCCTATCTTGTGCCCACAATCATTGATCTCAATTCCAGGAAGAACAGCATGGGTTTCAAGGTCCCGAATTGGGACAATAAATGCATGAATTCCCATGTCAGCAGGTTCCCCTCCTTTTCCTTGAAGCGGTAAAATTAACCTCGCAAAAACAGTAGCGAATTTTCCATGAAGAGCTGAGTTGCCAATCCACCACTTAATGGCTCCATTGTTTGGTGTATCAATAATGAACTCATCAGTAACTGAATCAAATGTAGCAGTGGTCTGTAGGGCTTGAACATTGGATCCTGTCAAAAAGCAACAAACATAAATGAAGGGAATCTTTTCAAACAATTGTAAACAGTGTTCTAGGTGTTGGAGAAGTCCCAATAGACAGTTAAATTGCAAATCAATCAAAGTACCAAACAAGAAATCAGCAATACTGATGGAATAATTGAATAGATAATCTAACCATGATGCAGTTCTGTCATAGCAAAACAGCCTGGATAATCCAAATTATCGATTTTGTCAAAGTACTTTTCCCTGTGCTTCTTGGTTCCCAAATTTATTATAGAACCACCCCAAAGACTGCGTTGACAAGCAGGCAAGTTAGTCGATTTATAACAACAGGTACACAAGGAAAAGGTAGGACGTAAAACCAGTAAATAATAATTACAAATGTCAAATGATGTGTTATTGTCCTGCTAAGATCGTCAAAGAAAATAATCCGACATACCGCTGAGGGCATTTTGCATGAATTCCAGAATGATAAAGGTGCAGTGTTTGAGGTTGTATGAAATGAACCACCAACCGAACTCCAGATGCATGTATACCCTAAATAATCCCAATACTCGAAACAGAATCGTCACGACTACAAAAAATGGGTACATGAAATGCTTGACATTTCACAATAATAAACTGTGCAAGCAATCATCCCTGTAGGCAATCAAATGGCTCATGAACTAACCATCATCGCGGGGAGTTGCTTAGAATTGCCTGGCATGATGATGCGCCTGTAGGGAGTTCAGTGCCTCGGTGCTTGTAGTTCCTGTAGGGGCCATTCCGTAGTTCTCTAGTGGATTTTTAAAACTGTTTGATGTTTGAATCTGTAATAATTCTGCTGTGGCTACTTCTGGCTGGAGCCGAGAGCTGTAAACTCTGTCCGTTGGTTGCCTTTGCTTTTTCAATAAAAAGTTGGGGCAGGGGGGCAACCCCTTTCGGTTCAAAAAAAACTAACCATAACCAAAGTTGTAACAAACCAATCATCTTAATCAAGAAATAATGCTTCTTGTTTCGCCACAACAATTAATTAGGCCGATGCTACGGCAGCAAAAAGCTATCATCTACTATCAAGCCACCACAAAATATGAACCCATGTGCACTCGTACTGAAGCTCTGTTTTCAGAGTCCTTGTCACACTCATAAGTGCCTGCCCCCAAAAGGAGTGCAATTGCAACCCACCGTACATGAAGTAGGTTGCAGTTAAGCTATCAACAGATCCATGAAGTAGGTTGGGGCATTAAGTTATCAACAGATCCAAGCCCACACTCATAAATCACATTCACCATGCTCCAAGTTAGAATCCTCGTGAATGGGATAATCAGTATGGTAAAGATCAGTATGATTTGTGTTATTCACATTCAAAAGAGTAAAACAAAACGATTTAGTTACTGATACCGACAGTCAAATTACCAACTGATCCATACATGTACTCCCTCCGTTCGGAATTACTTGTCGCAGAAATGGATGTATCTAGACGTATTTTAGTTCTAGATACATCCATTTTCGAGACAAGTAATTCCGAACGGAGGGAGTAGTTCGCAGTTCGCCTCGTGACATCAAGCAATTATGTAAGCCCTCTGGTTAACCTTTTTTTTCAGATGGAACCCTCTGGTTAACCACCAACTAACAATCCCAATATGTATATGGAACATATGGGAGAAATTCAGGATCGAGTTGTGTTCTTTACCAGTTTATTTGTGAGGGGATCACTCAATTGCCAGTAAATTAACTGCCACGCGCGGTGAAAAAAGCAAAGCGAACCAACCTGTACTGTACGCCGAACTTGACGGCGAGGGAGATGTCGAGCCCGCCGACGGCCTCCATGACGGCGAAGTACTCGTCGGGGTCGTCTGCCATGAGGCTGAGCGGCCGCACCCCGGCCTCGCGAACGAGCGCCGTCATCTGCCGGAAGCAGAGCTCGCGGTGGGCGGCCATGGGCAGCTCGACGGGCGTGTGGAGCTCCGGCCGCTCGACGAAGAACCTGTATAACCGCTCCTGCGTCGCCAGGTGCCGCCCCCGCAGGTAGGCGGTGAGGGCTGCCGCGTCCACGTCCAGGCCCCCCGCCCGCCGCTTCCCCGCGCACGCGGCGGGGGCCAGGGCATTAGCCCCCTCGGAGGCGGGCCGATCGGAGGGCTGTAGGAGGTGGAGGGAGAGGCGGCGGAGGCGGCGCATCGCCGGCGTGGAGTCTTCGTCGTCGGAGCCGTAGCCGGAGCGGGACATGGTGGCCATGGCGACGGCGGCGACGTGTTGGATGGAACGTGTGCGGGGCGGGGCGGGGCGGGAGTGGGAGAGCGAAGCCGAGGTTGTTGGGGACGTTGCGTTAGGACGTTGCTCTCGGCCTTGCTTGGTAGGCCCCCACGGACCCCTTCCTTCCGCCCCAATCCGCCAATCCCCTTCTCTCCCTACGAGTAAAGTGCACAAAATCATCATATTTGTGAACGCTGAATAAAATAAAAAACACCATGTTATATTTTTTTTTGCAAAACTCATCATAATTGTGCTGGCAGTTTGCCAAAAACGATTGATAGGTCGATTGCAGACGTTTGAGAAAAAATATAACGTTGGGTCCCACTATCAGGTGTCGCGTTGCCTTGATGAAGATGACGCTCGTCACACGCTATTAAACGACGATAGCAAAACACTAAGAACATGTACAGTGGTTAATAAAACAGTGTTATCTTAAGTTTTGCATGTAATTTAGATATGATAATAGAAGGACGTCTATAATGGGTTATCTCTTACCCTTGTGTTTAATAGCTAGTAATTTCTAAAAATATAGTGAGACACATTATGTTAAGAGATCATCTTTTAAATAAGCAAAGACAACACTTTTCCTATGATTTCTCTCTCCCCCTCCTCAACATTTATCTTATGTGGCACTCTAAGATAGCACCATTGTGCATGCTCTAACCGGTAGCCCCCCCCCCCCCCCACACACACACAAATTGCTCCTCAGCCGCTTCCTCCTTGCCACCCGCACTCACTCCCACCCATGGAGTCCGATGGCAGCGGCCGCTCCGCCGGTGACGGAAAGGACGGGCACGACCTCTCTATCGACGGCAGCGAAGACAACCACATGGGCCCTAAAGGCTCATTAGTGGTGCCATCCTATTAGGCTCGGGCGGGAAGCCGCATTGGGCCAAGGTGGGGGGGGGGGGTGGAAACTTATGAGGACTCCTCCTCCCCCTAGGTTGTTCGAATCAGGAGGGGGTTGCCTTTCCATAAGTCAGCTAGTGACACATAAGTCCCCTTGGAGGCACCCCTCTCGCGCATAGCCACCACGCCCATCTCTTCTCCATCTAGTTGAGAACTAGATGGATCGCCGCTAGGCTCTTCTTCATCTAGTTTTATCTTGTCTGATTTTGTTTTGGATGACAAAGTGTTGCGGGATCGCTAACTTGGAACACGTGGATACTGCAGAGGGGTCGTCCACTTTGACCCTCAATCAGTTGAATAATTCTCATGGCAGGGAGGTATAACCTAGCTGCGAGAATCGTCGGATCATCATCAGCTTTTTCTTCCTCTCCACCGCGATTTAGTTAGTAAGATCAGATATATCTTCTGAAGGAAATATGCCCTGGAGGCAATAATAAAATTATTATTTATATTTCCTTATATCATGATAAATGTTTATTATTCATGCTAGAATTGTATTAACCGGAAACTTAGTACATGTGTGAATACATAGACAAACAGAGTGTCACTAGTATGCCTCTACTTAACTAGCTCGTTGAATCAAAGATGGTTAAGTTTCCTAGCCATAGACATGAGTTGTCACTTGATTAACGAGATCACATCATTAGAGAATAATGTGATTGACTTGACTCATTCCGTTAGCTTAGCATGATGATTGTTTAGTTTGTTGCTATTGCTTTCTCCATAACTTATACATGTTTCTATGACTATGAGATCATGCAACTCCCAAATATCGGAGGAACACTTTGTGTGCTATCAAATGTCACAACGTAACTGGATGATTATAAAGGTGCTCTACAGGTGTCTCTGATGGTGTTTGTTGAGTTGGCATAGATCGAGATTAGGATTTGTCACTCTGATTGTCGGAGAGGTATCTCTGGGCCCTCTCGGTAATGCACATCAATATAAGCCTTGCAAGCAATGTCACTAATGAGTTAGTTATGGGATGATGCATTACGGAACGAGTAAAGAGACTTGCCGGTAACGAGATTGAACTAGGTATCGAGATACTGAAGATCGAATCTCAGGCAAGTAACATACCGATGACAAAGGGAACAACGTATATCATTATGCGCTTTGACCGATAAAGATCTTCGTAGAATATGTGGGAGCCAATATGAACATCCAGATTCCCCTATTGGTTATTGAACGGAGACGTGTCTCAGTCATGTATACATAGTTCTCAAACCCGTAGGGTCCGCACGCTTAACGCTCAGTGACGATCGGTATTATGAGTTTATGTGTTTTGATGAGCCGAAGGTTGTTCGGAGTCCCGGATGTGATCACGGGCATGGCGAGGAGTCTCGAAATGGTCGATACATAAAGATCGATATATTGGAAGCCTATGTTTGGACATCGGAAAGGTCCCGAGTGAGTTCGGGCATATACCAGAGTACCGGGGGGTTACCGAAACCCCCCGGGGAGTATATGGGCCCTAATGGGCTTTAGTGGAGAGAGAGAGAGGCAGCCAGGGCAGGCCGCACGCCCCCTGATGAGGACATAACTACCTTGGATACGACCAAAAATATTGCATACATGCATATTTGTCAGGTGATTTTTAGTGCAAACTATTCAATAATCTATTTATGTTATCTAGAACAAAAATACTTCATACACTTTTATGTTTTGTCTAATAGCAGGTGTATGGGACATTTGTACAATCCCCATATGAAGATAAGGGAAAAGGAGAAGTTTAGGTTCTGTTCAAAAAGTTCTCTCACGTCACTTTTAGGCCAAGAGAAGATAGAGTCCAAGTCTCTCACGTTCTGGATTCAGATTCGGACTGCACAGACATACCTGACTCAAAACGCCAACAACTTTTTCATACGGACTCCAAATTGGGTGATTCTTTTTTTGTTGGAAAGTAGATTTTATGCTCTTTGATAACCCACAAGTATAGGGGATCGCAACATTTTTCAAGGTTAGAGTATTCAACCCAAATTTATTGATTCGACACAAGGGGAGCCAAAGAATATTCTCAAGTATTAGCAGCTGAGTTGTCAATTCAACCACACCTGTAAACTTAATATCTGCAGCAAAGTATTTAGTAGCAAAGTAATATGATAGTAGTGGTAACGATAGCAAAAGTAATGGTAGCAAAAGTAATGTTTTTGGTATTTTGTAGTGACGATAACAATAGCAACAGAAAAGTAAATAAGCGAAGAACAATATATGGAAAGATAGTAGGCATTGGATCGGTGATGGAGAATTATGCCGGATGTGGTTCATCATGTAACAGTCATAACATAGGGTGACACAGAACTAGATCCAATTCATCAATGTAATGTAGGCATGTATTCCGAATATAGTCATACATGCTTATGAAAAAGAACTTGCATGACATCTTTTGTCCTACCCTCCCGTGGCAGCGGGGTCCTAGCGGAAACTAAGGGATATTAAGGCCTCCTTTTAATAGAGTACCGGACCAAAGCATTAACACTTGGTGAATACATGAACTCCTCAAACTATGGTCATCATCGGGAGTGGTCCCGATTATTGTCACTTCGGGGTTGCCGGATCATAACACATAGTAGGTGACTATAGACTTGCAAGATAGGATCAAGAACTCACATATATTCATGAAAACATAATAGGTTCAGATCTGAAATCATGACACTCGGGCCCTAGTGACAAGCATTAAGCATAGCAAAGTCATATCAATATCAATCTCAGAACATAGTGGATATTAGGGATCAAACCCTAACAAAACTAACTCGATTACATGATAAATCTCATCCAAGCCATCACCGTCTAGCAAGCCTACGATGGAATTACTCACGCACGGCGGTGAGCATCATGAAATTGGTGATGGAGGATGGTTGATGATGATGACGATGACGGATTCCCCTCTTCGGAGCCCCGAACGGACTCTAGATCAGCCCTCCCGAGAGAGTTTAGGGCTTGGCGGCGGCTCCGTATAGTAAAACGCGATGAATCCTTCTCCTTGATTTTTTTCTCCCCGAACACGAATATATGGAGTTGGAGTTGAGGTCGGTGGAGCTCCAGGGGGGCCATGAGGCAGGGGGGCGCGCCCAGGGGGGGTAGGCGCGCCCCCATCCTCGTGGCTAGGGTGTGGGCCCCTGGCCTTGATTCTTTGCCAGTATTTTTTATTATTTCCGAAAATAATCTCTATGGAGTTTCAGGTCATTTCGAGAACTTTTGTTTCTGCACATAAATAACACCATGGCAATTCTGCTGAAAACAGCGTCGGTCCAGGTTAGTTCCATTCAAATCATGCAAGTTAGAGTCCAAAACAAGGGAAAAAGTGTTTGGAAAGTAGATATGACGGAGACGTATCAACTCCCCCAAGCTTAAACCTTTGCTTGTCCTCAAGCAATTCAGTTGACAAACTGAAAGTGATAAAGAAAAACTTTTACAAACTTCGTTTGCTCTTGTTGTTGTAAATATGTAAAGCCAGCATTCAAGTTTTCAGCAAAGATTATGAACTAACTGTAGCGACCCGACCCGAATGGATCAAGTCTCTGTGCTTATGTGTCATCCCTGGATCAGTATGCTGACACACACAGTACTCGAAGGATTTATAACAGAGGTAAATCACATGTATAAAGTAACGTAAAAACTATTACCTCAATCCAAAATATAGCGGAAGCAACAAGGTTGTGGTTTCCCATCAACACCAACGGCAAAGTTGAGTATAGGAAATCGTAACCCTAACGTACCACTTACTCGTCGTCTGAAAAGTCTGCAACATGAAAAGTTGCAGCCCGAAAACGGGTCAGTTCATTGAATGTACTGGCAAATTCACACCATAGAGAGAATAATGAACAATGACTATCACTATATGCATATTTGGCTGGTGGAAAGCTCTATGGTTACAGTTTTTGCGAAAAGCCAATTTTTCCCTACATCAAAGGAATAAATTTTGTTTAACTATCATGGTGGTTGTTAAACATTGAGAATGGTTGACAGCATCCTCAATCCCAATTAAAAGTACTCATTAAAACCCAACAACATTAATTAGAAGTAACATGTTGAGATTCACTCGATATTCAAGTACTAGATACTCAGTTGTCCATAACCGGGGACACGGCTAATCATGATTAGTTTGTTACTCTGCAGAGGTTGCGCACTTTTCCCCACATGACTCGATCGCCTCCGTTTGTTTTCTCGCACTACATGGTGTTTGAGAAACGGATGACCGAGACATAGTCTTTCAGAAGCACTAGCACCTTACATGTGGGGTAGACCGGTACACCTACATCCCCTACATCTGCTAGTCCACCCCGTAAGAGTTCGCACAACTTAGTCAACTATGCTAGAGCCCATAGTAGCATGTGGCTGCACACGGAAGTTTCTAGCATGAAAGATCTTATGATCCCTTTGAGCCTGGGTGGCGGTCCAAAAAAAAACAGGCAAGTCCTGATAGACATCAGGTGCCTCAATCCACCCAGATGTGTGTTTAGGTTGCCACCTTAGATAAACCATTAAATTATCAATCTCACATCTGTCATGGATATCACTCACCCAATCCACGTCTACTAGCATAGCATGGCATAATAAGCAAACGTAGAAGTAACTCCCAAGGTTTCATAAGTAACAGGTAATAGGTACTACCTCATCTACTTCCCAATCCCACAATTTAATTAGATCCTAAACAATGCAAGTGTTTGAGGGTTTGATCTAATGCAATAAAACTGGGTAGTAGGAAAGATATGATCAAAGTGTGAACTTGCCTGCAATGTTGATGAAGATGATTCGCACTCAAAACTCGTGATAGATCTACTCGTCACACTCCGGTCGATCTATCGTAGGCAAGCAATAGTAACCACACAATAAGTACTCATCTAATGCACAGGGAAAAATCGAACAAGAGAACGAACCAGAAAGTTCAACTTAAGAACTCCGGTTGCAAAGAAAGAACGAGCCGAACAAACGACGAAAAACAAACGGCGGAAGAAAACAACTCGGTTCTAGCAAGTTGAATCTAGGTCAAAATTTTACTGTAGCAAAAGCTTGTTCAAGTTGATTAGACGGAACGGCGGTTTCGAGATGAAACTCCAGGCGCTTGAATCACCTGATTCCGATAAACGAGCGAGAAGATAAACTAGAACGAAGATCGGATCTGAGATCGCGATCGCGGAATAAATCCGACGAGAAGAAAAAGAAGAACGGTTATACGAACAGACGTCGTTAACCGGGAAATAATCGGTGATCACGTTCGTTGAGACGAACGGTCCGAAAGAAGAACGAAAACCAATCTAGGGTTTTCGGAAAAGAGATCGAAACGAAAAACCGATCTAGAACACCGGAACGGTTTAGCGAAAAATCGGAAAGAAAACGAATCGGTAGAGAAGAAAAGAATCGGAACGGTTTATAAGAAAAACCGAACCGAGGGAAAGAAGAGACGCGGCGCGGTACCTCCGGCGAACGGCGGCGACGGCGGCGTTGACGCAGGGCGGCGGCGGCGCGGTGACGCATGGCGGCGGTGGCGGCACTAGGGCGCGGGGTTGGGCGGCGTTGGGCGCGGCGGCGATGCACAAGGGCGGCGGCGCGGGTGAGGGGCGCGGGGTGAGGCGCGGCTTGGGTGGTGCGGCGGCGCGGCGTGGGGTGTGGCGGCGCGGCGTGGGGCGGCGGAGAGGAGAGGAGAGGTGTTGGTTTGATGTGTTTAGAGGGGGGGGGTGCTTGGGTATTTATATTGGGGAGGGGAGGGTTTTGCTTGGGGTAGGGGACAAGAAATAGATTAGGATTAGGAAACAAGAGGAAAAGATCTAGAAATAGATACGGAATAAACGAACATAGGACAAGAGTCCTACTAGGACTAGGCAAAAGAAGGAAGCGGCGGCTCCCTGGTGCACGCGCGCTATGGCCTCTTGGCCGGCCGGCGGCTAGTGGCTTGGGCCTTTGGCCCAAGGCGCTGCGGATTTTTTTTTAAACGGTCTCGCGCGCAGAAAAAAATAAATAAAAGAAAATCTAAACGAACTCCAAAATTAATAAAGTAAATTTTCTCCGACTCCTAAAAATGAGCTGAACAAAATGAACTTTACTCGGGACCTAAAAAGCAATTTTTGAAAACGCGCATTTTTCCCTATCCAAATAAAATGCGAATAAACACCGGAAAACAAAGTTTGATCTATTTATTAAATCTTCATTTTTCCTATATTTTGGGAAAGTCATATTATTCCCTCTCTTATATTTTTTTGATAACGGAAAAATTATTGAAGATGAAATAAATAAATCAAATGATCCTCTTTTCAATTCGAGAAAACTCTCAAATATGAAAATAACGAAATCTCCAACTCTCTCCAAGGGTCCTTGAGTTGCGTGAAATTTCTAGGATCGACCAAAATGCAAGAAAATAAAATATGCATGATGATCTATTCCAAATTGAAAATAAATTCAAAGGGGCTTTGAATTTAATTCTTTGAAACTCCCAACTCATATTTCATATAATTTGAAGAAGTCATTTTATCTTCTCTCGTGAAAATCATTGAGTCGCATAAAGTTTCAGAATTGGAATATTTCCAAATGAAATTCAAATATTCTCAACACCCCTTGTCATTTAAATAAATGGAAGAAGTCATGTCATCTTCTCTCCGGGGTTTTGTGTTGAAAAGAATTTGAATTCACGAAGATCAGAAAACCAATATGAAAGTTTGGGAAAGTCCTTTTATTCCCTCTCATTTAACTTTCAAAAAGTTTCGAATTCACTCACTTTCAGTCAATCAATCAAGCAATCAATCAAATCTATCTATTTGTTTATAACATTCCAAAATTTAGAATTTTGGGATGTTACAAACTACCACCCTTAAAAGGAATCTCGTCCTCGAGATTCGGAGAGGCTAGAAAGAAAAGGTTAGGGTTTGGGGTCTTCTCAAAATCCATCGATCATCTCCGAGGGTCTGGGATGCTACCACCCTTAGAAACATCGTTACAGCTCCATCAATACTCATATACTCCATCCATATTGTTAACAGTGTCGGTCTTCTCAGATCTTCAGGATAAATCCTTCTCTGGGCTCTTTCGGTAGTGGCATAACCTTTTCCTTAATTCTTATGTCCTTTCATCTTGGTAAGGTTATTCTGAAATTGGGTCTTCTTAGCTGACGGTCTGGCGCCAAAACTAAACAACTATCGATATCTCATGGCGGTCAACAATTTATGGTTTCTCCTGCAGGAAAGGGTCTGGGTTGAACCTCACCGTATAACCTACGGTTGGCAACAACTGCCGTGTACAAGGGAAAAAATACCTATACCTTTCTAAGGTTCAAACAAGGTTTTGATCGTCGTCTCTCCACTATAGGTAAGTCACTCAGATTTACCATCCCATATAGCAAAGCGAATAATAAGAGTAAGTCGGTATGGTGATCAATCCATCCCGCACCCAAATCATTTCCTTGTACATGGTTTAGCGAATCTCGCATTCTAACACTCGGTCATCCTCACAAGCATTGCAGAATTCTTCTTGTCGACGAACCAAGTTCGGAAAATCCATTGATTCTGCAAGCCAAACAAACATCTATCGTTACTTAACAACTCTCAGGTTTTGCGTAAACTCCTATAGAATCGTCGGTTGATACAAGTCGTAACTTCTTCCAGGGTTTTTTCCTTCAGCAAGAATGTGCTTGCTTCTTGGCAGGTCCTGGGGCCTGTGGGTTATGGCCCATCTCATCACTTGCAAATCTTGAACTCATCATCTGGGCAACTGATCATTATCCCAACATCCAACTTCCTGGCATACTTAAAATCCATCCAAATGTACTGTCTCTTTTCCTTATATTTGCACCAAACGGGGACATGATTACTCGGACTCTTCATGGAATTTCCATTGATCCATATTTCCAACATCATACCTCCTTTATATCCAATAACACCTCATCTCTTCATCCTCGTGGGATGTCCCACATACCGTGATAAAACTTATACTTATGAAGTCCATATTCCACTTCATGGAACATCATTATCCTTTCCAGGGTCAAGCGTCCTTATAGGGGAATATTGGCCATCTCTGCATGGCACTTCTTCAACTGGGAAACGTAAAACACATCTTGAACTCCTGACAGTCCTCCGGGTGACTCCAACTTGTTGGCCACTTCTCCATACGCTCCAAAACTCGGTATGGTCCTACAAATCTCGGGGCTAACTGTCCCTTAACTCCAATCCGTTTAACTCCTCGCAGAGGGAACACATGAAGACATGCTCTGTCTCCAATTTCATAGACTACCTCCTTGCGTTTTTTAGTCTGCATAACTCTTCTGCCTGGACTGAGCTACCTTCAGTCTATCTCGAATCAACTTAACATTCTCTTCTGACTCCTTGATCACATTTGGTCCAAACAACTGACGGTCTCCAACTTCATCCCACATACTCTTGGGGCATCACACATATCGAGACAAAACTCGTATTTCATTTTGCCCAAAATCCATGCAGTGGAGTATCTTTATCCTTTCTGGGGTCAAAGGTTCTTACAGGGTACTACCACCCTTAAAATGCACAAATCTTCCATAGACCATATTTCTCTTATCCTCAAAAATGGTCAAAATCCTCCTTCATAGAGTAGCAACTCATAAAATCCATATCAGTACCAACGAGGCTAACTTTATTAATTCTCAAATCATTACAATCTCCTGTTTTTCCATTACATGCCTCAATTCAATACCTCTATATAAAAGAAAATGTTCTCACTACCACTACTATATTACTTCTGTTACAAACTCAACTATTTATCACAAGTCTCCTTCTCCTTCGGACAACCTCTGGCAAAGTGCCCTGCTCCATTACAACGGAAACACATTACTTCTGACAGGTTTCGAGGTTTCCTCATGATCACATAGCCTCCTTGGGTCCTTATCTTCCCTCTTGGGCAATCGTTGAAGTAGTGCCCTGAATTTTTGCACCTGAAACATGTGATATGACTCAGGTCTTTCTTTGTGGAAATTGGGTTGTTCCTGGAATCCAACCTACTTCTCTTTCTGGACTTTTCCATTCCAATCAGGGCTTCTATTTCCAGTGGGTCATACTCTACTTCCTCTGTCGGGAATTCTACTAGATCTCCATTCAGACAATCTTGGGAGATGTGTCCTTCTTCTCCACATGAATAGCATGACTTAGTGCAGGGTTTAATTGGTTCTTCTTTGGGTGTGTCCTCAACATCTTCCTTCATCACAGGTTCTTCTAACATCTCCATGAGGGCTCCTTTCATTTCTTCTTCCTTCAGCTGGATGGTTCTTTGTACCATGGGGTAAATGTGACACTGAGCAGGGTAGTGGGTAGTCCCTTCACACAAGAAACAAGTAATCTGTCTAGTTGGGCATTCTTCAGTTGGGTGACTTCCTTCACAATTAGGGCATTCATCCTTGTGTTCCTTATGGGTGTGTCCGATTTCTCCACAAATCTTGCATGCACAAGGTTTCTTCATATCCTTTCCATAAGGCTTCAACTTCTGGGACACAAACTGAGACTTTAGCAAAGTCAACTTAAATTCTTTCCAAGTGGTTACTCCTTGCCATCCATTGATGGTTTGGTACATCCTCCACCAAGTAGCAGCACCTCTTTCAAAGCATTGAAGAGCATGCTGGGCCATATCCTTTCCGACTATAGGGTTGTTCTCCATATGATCCTCCATGTTCTGAATCCATCGGTCTGTCTCCAATTGACTCATCGGTCCAGAAAATACAAGCTCATCTCCATTCATCCTCTATTGGGTTCAAGGGTTTGGGGTGAGATAAGAGAGATCAAGAGAGAGGAATGCACACAATACAAACAAAAGTTTTGAAAAGACAGATTTTTGTTGTGGCTGTCGAAAAAACATCAAACAAATGACAGCTCACAAACGTCGCATCTAACGTAGGTATATAACAGGGGTTTGGTCTTCTAAAGGTCAATAATCTTCAACGTCTCCAAACTCTTCAAGTCATGTTCATGCCTCCAATGGCTTCTTCCGATCATGCTTGTCTTCTCAAGTTCTTTTGCCAGATCAATCTCTATTGATGCGAAGTCTCTCGTGACATCCTTGAATATTCTGGAATTGCATTCCAAACTTTTGGGTTTCAACATCCGTGGCTGAGCCGTGGTTCTACTTTCCTCCAGTTCATGACGAATCTCTGGTACCTCGGGGTTTTGCTTCTCCAGCTTGGCTACTTCAGCTTCTGGTTCCTGAGTTTCTTCACGAAATGCCTTCTTTGTCGAATACTGCTTCTGCAGGTCCCTCCTAAACTTCCTGATGTAATATTCCAGATCCTGGTGATGTACCAGCTATGTTAAAACTGCATCCTTCGCTGACAGATGCTCCTTCAGCGTTCTACCATTCAATTTTTCCATGCATCTGCACGCTTAACTCCGCATGGTGACAATAGAATAGGCGGGCAATAACACCATCGTTAGCCATGTCTATGCCCATGTTACTGCCATGAGCTTTCATTTCATGATTGATATCTCCTGTCTTAGAGTTTTCTTGACAAAACTTTGAGTTCTAATGCTCCATGTTCCGGTCCTTCTCCGATACACCTTGATCCCGGGTATTGACAGGTTTCATAGTCTGCCAAGTTCCATAAGGGGTGCCTTCCTAGGTCATACAAATCCGGAAATTCTTCAAAGCCTTCAAATTCTCCTAGTCTTCGGAGTCTTCAACCGTTGTAGTTTCCATTAGCATATTGTATGGTAAAATCCTCTTCATTCCGAATGGTCTTACTGGTCTGATATCCTGTACTTCTTGGAGTGGTCTCATCAGTCGAATCTTCGAGTGGTCAATAGGGGAAAAGGGTATGGTCTCACTAAAGAGAATTTTGAATAAGCTCAGAAGAGAAGAGAGGTAAAAGATCTTTTGAAAGGGAAAGTTGTAGAGAAAAATCTTTGCTATTGGCTTGCCAGTTTCTAGGGTCACGTCCTACAGTCAACATGTGCTCTGATACCATCTTGTAGCGACCCGACCCGAATGGATCAAGTCTCTGTGCTTATGTGTCATCCCTGGATCAGTATGCTGACACACACAGTACTCGAAGGATTTATAACAGAGGTAAATCACATGTATAAAGTAACGTAAAAACTATTACCTCAATCCAAAATATAGCGGAAGCAACAAGGTTGTGGTTTCCCATCAACACCAACGGCAAAGTTGAGTATAGGAAATCGTAACCCTAACGTACCACTTACTCGTCGTCTGAAAAGTCTGCAACATGAAAAGTTGCAGCCCGAAAACGGGTCAGTACATTGAATGTACTGGCAAATTCACACCATAGAGAGAATAATGAACAATGACTATCACTATATGCATATTTGGCTGGTGGAAAGCTCTATGGTTACAGTTTTTGCGAAAAGCCAATTTTTCCCTACATCAAAGGAATAAATTTGTTTAACTATCATGGTGGTTGTTAAACATTGAGAATGGTTGACAGCATCCTCAATCCCAATTAAAAGTACTCATTAAAACCCAACAACATTAATTAGAAGTAACATGTTGAGATTCACTCGATATTCAAGTACTAGATACTCAAGTTGTCCATAACCGGGGACACGGCTAATCATGATTAGTTTGTTACTCTGCAGAGGTTTGCGCACTTTTCCCCACATGACTCGATCGCCTCCGTTTGTTTTCTCGCACTACATGGTGTTTGAGAAACGGATGACCGAGACATAGTCTTTCAGAAGCACTAGCACCTTACATGTGGGGTAGACCGGTACACCTACATCCCCTACATCTGCTAGTCCACCCCGTAAGAGTTCGCACAACTTAGTCAACTATGCTAGAGCCCATAGTAGCATGTGGCTGCACACGGAAGTTTCTAGCTTGAAATATCTTATGATCCCTTTGAGCCTGGGTGGCGGTCCAAAAAAAAACAGGCAAGTCCTGATAGACATCAGGTGCCTCAATCCACCCAGATGTGTGTTTAGGTTGCCACCTTAGATAAACCATTAAATTATCAATCTCACATCTGTCATGGATATCACTCACCCAATCCACGTCTACTAGCATAGCATAGCATAATAAGCAAACGTAGAAGTAACTCCCAAGGTTTCATAAGTAACAGGTAATAGGTACTACCTCAATTCTACTTCCCATCCCACAATTTAATTTAGATCCTAAACAATGCAAGTGTTTGAGGGTTTGATCTAATGCAATAAAACTGGGTAGTAGGAAAGATATGATCAAAGTGTGAACTTGCCTGCAATGTTGATGAAGATGATTCGCACTCAAAACTCGTGATAGATCTACTCGTCACACTCCGGTCGATCTATCGTAGGCAAGCAATAGTAACCACACAATAAGTACTCATCTAATGCACAGGGAAAAATCGAACAAGAGAACGAACCAGAAAGTTCAACTTAAGAACTCCGGTTGCAAAGAAAGAACGAGCCGAACAAACGACGAAAAACAAACGGCGGAAGAAAACAACTCGGTTCTAGCAAGTTGAATCTAGGTCAAAATTTTACTGTAGCAAAAGCTTGTTCAAGTTGATTAGACGGAACGGCGGTTTCGAGATGAAACTCCAGGCGCTTGAATCACCTGATTCCGATAAACGAGCGAGAAGATAAACTAGAACGAAGATCGGATCTGAGATCGCGATCGCGGAATAAATCCGACGAGAAGAAAAAGAAGAACGGTTATACGAACAGACGTCGTTAACCGGGAAATAATCGGTGATCACGTTCGTTGAGACGAACGGTCCGAAAGAAGAACGAAAACCAATCTAGGGTTTTCGGAAAAGAGATCGAAACGAAAAACCGATCTAGAACACCGGAACGGTTTAGCGAAAAATCGGAAAGAAAACGAATCGGTAGAGAAGAAAAGAATCGGAACGGTTTATAAGAAAAACCGAACCGAGGGAAAGAAGAGACGCGGCGCGGTACCTCCGGCGAACGGCGGCGACGGCGGCGTTGACGCAGGGCGGCGGCGGCGCGGTGACGCATGGCGGCGGTGGCGGCACTAGGGCGCGGGGTTGGGCGGCGTTGGGCGCGGCGGCGATGCACAAGGGCGGCGGCGCGGGTGAGAGGCGCGGGGTGAGGCGCGGCTTGGGTGGTGCGGCGGCGCGGCGTGGGGTGTGGCGGCGCGGCGTGGGGCGGCGGAGAGGAGAGGAGAGGTGTTGGTTTGATGTGTTTAGAGGGGGGGGGTGCTTGGGTATTTATATTGGGGAGGGGAGGGTTTTGCTTGGGGTAGGGGACAAGAAATAGATTAGGATTAGGAAACAAGAGGAAAAGATCTAGAAATAGATACGGAATAAACGAACATAGGACAAGAGTCCTACTAGGACTAGGCAAAAGAAGGAAGCGGCGGCTCCCTGGTGCACGCGCGCTATGGCCTCTTGGCCGGCCGGCGGCTAGTGTGCTTGGGCCTTTGGCCCAAGGCGCTGCGGATTTTTTTTTTAAACGGTCTCGCGCGCAGAAAAATAAATAAAAGAAAATCTAAACGAACTCCAAAATTAATAAAGTAAATTTTCCCCGACTCCTAAAAATGAGCTGAACAAAATGAACTTTACTCGGGACCTAAAAAGCAATTTTTGAAAACGCGCATTTTTCCCTATCCAAATAAAATGCGAATAAACACCGGAAAACAAAGTTTGATCTATTTATTAAATCTTCATTTTTCCTATATTTTGGGAAAGTCATATTATTCCCTCTCTTATATTTTTTTTGATAACGGAAAAATTATTGAAGATAAAATAAATCAAATGACCCTCTTTTCAATTCGAGAAAACTCTCAATATGAAAATAACGAAATCTCCAACTCTCTCCAAGGGTCCTTGAGTTGCGTGAAATTTCTAGGATCGACCAAAAGCAAGAAAATAAAATATGCATGATGATCTATTCCAAATTGAAAATAAATTCAAAGGGCTTTGAATTTAATTCTTTGAAACTCCCAACTCATATTTCATATAATTTGAAGAAGTCATTTTATCTTCTCTCGTGAAAATCATTGAGTCGCATAAAGTTTCAGAATTGGAATATTTCCAAATGAAATTCAAATATTCTCAACACCCCTTGTCATTTAAATAAATGGAAGAAGTCATGTCATCTTCTCTCCGGGGTTTTGTGTTGAAAAGAATTTGAATTCACGGAGATCAGAAAACCAATATGAAAGTTTGGGAAAGTCCTTTTATTCCCTCTCATTTAACTTTCAAAAGGTTTTGAATTCACTCACTTTCAGTCAATCAATCAAGCAATCAATCAAATCTATCTATTTGTTTATAACATTCCAAAATTTAGAATTTTGGGATGTTACACTAACCGTATTCACAGTAACATTTGGGTCTCATGTTTACTCATATCAATGGCATAATCAACTAGCGAGCAATAATAATAAATCTCAGATGACAACACTTTCTCAAAACAATCATGATACGATATAACAGGATGGTATCTCGCTAGCCCTTTCTGTGACCGCAAAACATAAATGCAGAGCACCTTTAAAGATCAAGGACTAACTAGACATTGTAATTCATGATGAAAGAGATTAAGTCAAGTCATACTCAATGTAAACTAACAGTAATGAATGCAAATGACAGCGGTGCTCTCCAACTAGTGTTTTTTAATAAGAGGATGATGACTCAACATAAAAGTAAATAGATAGGCCCTTTGCAGAGGGAAGTAGGGATTTGTAGAGGTGACAGAGCTCGATTTTAAAGCAGCGATAAATAATATTTTGAGCGGCATACTTTCATTGTCAACATAACAACCAAGAGATGGCGATATCTTCCATGCTACACACATTATAGGCGGTTCCCAAATAGAATGGTAAAGTTTATACCCCCCCTCCACCAACAAGCATCAATCCATGGCTTGCTCGAAACAACGAGTGCCTCCAACTAACAACAGTCCTGGGGGAGTTTTGTTTGCAATTATTTTGATTTGATTTGCATAAAGCATGGGACTGGGCATCCCGGTGACCAGCCATTTTCTCGTGAGTGAGGAGCGGAGTCCACTCCTCTTGAGAATAACCCGCCTAACATGCAAGGTACGGACAACCCTAGTTGATACATGAGCTATTCGAGCATATAAAACAGAATGTTTATTTGAAGGTTTAGAGTTTGGCACATACAAATTTACTTGGAACGGCAGGTAGATACCGTATATAGGTAGGTATGCTGGACTCATATGGAATAACTTTGGGGTTTGAGGGATTGGATGCACAAGCAGTATTCCCGCTTAGTACAGGTGAAGGCTAGAAAAAGTCTGGGAAGCGACCAACTAGAGAGCGACAACAGTCATGAACATGCATTAAATTTAATCAACACCGAATGCAAGCATGAGTAGGATATAATGCACCATGAACATAAATATCGTAGAGGTTATGTTGATTTTGTTTCAACTACATGCGTGAACATGTTCCAAGTCAAGCCACTCGAATCGTTCAAAAGAGGATACCACCCTATCATACCACATCACAACCATTTTAATAGCATGTTGGCACGCAAGTTAAACCATTATAAGCTCGTAGCTAATTAAGCATGGCACAAGCAACTATAATCTCTAATTGTCATTGCAAACATGTTCATTCATAATAGGCTGAATCAGGAATGATGAACTAATCATATTTACAAAAACAAGAGAGGTCGAGTTCATACCAGCTTCTCTCATCTCAATCAGTCCATCATATATCATCATAATTGCCTTTCACTTGCACGACCGAATGAGGTGAATAATAATAACAGTGCACGTGCATTGGACTAAGCTGGAATCTGCAAGCATTCAATAAACAGGAGAAGACAAGACAATATGGACACTTGGTTAAATCAACAATAATGCATATAGAAGTCACTTCAACAATTTAATCATGGTCTTCTCCTATCGACCCCAAAGAAAAGAAAAGAAATAAAACTATTTACACGGGAAAGCTCCCAACAAGCAAAAGAAGAACATGAAATCTTTTTGGGTTTTCTTTTTAATTACTACTACAAGCATGGAAATTAAAACTAGCTAAAAGATACAACGATTTTTTTGGTTTTTCTTAAGGTTTATCAACACACAAAAAGAAAGCATAAAAAAAGAAATAAACTAGCATGGATATTACAGTGAAAGAGTATGAGCACCGACATCTAGCAATGAGTGTGTGAACATGAATGTAATGTCGGTGAGAAATACGTACTCCCCCAAGCTTAGGCTTTTGGCCTAAGTTGGTCTAATGCCACGGATGGCCTGGCGGATATCCAAAGTTGTAACTGGGGTCATACTGTGATGGATACTCAGATTGCCACTGGCTGGCAATCACCTTCGGATCCCACTGGTAATCAGACTGTCATGGAGGATCAAATTGTGGTTCCGGCTCTGGCTCTGCAACTGATGTAGGGTTCCGGTAGGCGTGAATGGCCTCCAACGGAATAAGGTACTTGCCTGTAGATAAATCAAACAAGGAAGGAGCAGGCAGGGTAATAGTCTCAGGATGATGTTTATCAAAGAACAATTTGTATTTAAGCTCATTTTCCCTATTCTTAACAATAAAATCATGTGCTACCATACTCTTGTAATCTAAATAAACAGTAGGTGGCAAATTTTCTTCCTTTTCATAATACCTAATAGGTATGTTATAGTATGCAGCAAGGCGTGAAGCATAGACACCTCCAAAGATGGGGCCCTTTGTACGGTTCAGACTTAACCGTTTGGCAATAATACTGCCCATACTAACAGAGTCGCCATGGAATAAACCATGGAACAAAATAATAATATCAGGAACACTAAGGTTTCCATAGTTTCCGCGACCAATTAAGCAATGACTAGCAAATATTGCAAAGTAGCGTAAAATAGGAAAATGTATGCTAGTGATTCTTGCATCGGAAACTTTCCTAGTTTCCCCTACAGTAATAGTGTCAGTGAACCCGTCCACATCTCTACGATGTGGTTTCTCTAAGCTACCCTCAAAAGGTATTTTGCAAACCTTGCAAAATTCATATAGTGACATCTTCTTAACCACATCATATAAATGAAACTCTACTGAAGGAGGTGATTCCCTAGGATAATAGTAGAAGTTTTGCACAAAACTATTGGTGAGTAAGAGATACTGTTCGCGTTGGTTGCGGAGGAAGTCGGTGAGGCCTGCATTCTTAGCCAATTCATAAAAATTATCATAAATCCCGACTGCTCTCAAGAAATCATCGGAAGGCCATTCACACGACCGAACCTCCGCGGTGCGAGGCAGATTATATTTGGGCCTCTCTGCTTCTTCATTTTGCTTTTCCTTCGAGCTTCGGCTCGATGAGCCCCTCAAAAATCTCTTCATTATTTTCTGAAAAATCTGAAATTTTTAGTAACTTCAAATAAAAGTGAACCAAGCTCAACAAAATTGATAGCAACTACTCCTACAAGTGCCCAGGACCTATATCATGCATTAGAACTACTTGGAACCATATAAATTTGACATGCAAGCTCAAGAACACGGTCACCTAGGCAGCACAAATTTGCAATGAATAAAGTACTAGAACAAAAACTAATTGGACCAATGGAGGAGTCACATACCAAGGAACAATCCCCCAAAGCAGTTTTGTGAGAGGTGCTTTGAGCAAGGAGATCGAAAATCGCAGCAAAATGAGCTAGAACTCGTACTTGAGCCGGATGGTGATTTTTTTAGGAGGAAGAAGGTGTGGGTGCAGGAATAAGTGGAGGGGAGCCACCGTGGGCCCATGAGGCAGGGGGCGCGCTCAGGGGGTGGGCGCGCCCTAGACCCTCGTGGCCAGGTGTCAGCTCCCCCCGCTGTGTTCTCAGTGCCAAATATTCTCAAATATTTCAGAAAAAATCATATTTAAATTTCAGGGCATTTGGAAAACTTTTATTTTCGGGGTATTTTTAATTGCACGGATAATTCAAAAAGCTGACAGAAAATACTATTTTTACTTTATTTCAACTAAATAACAGAAAGTAAAAGGAGGGTACAGAAGGTTGTGCTTTCTAACTTCATCCATCTCATGCTCATCAAAAGGAATCCACTACAAGGTTGATTAAGTCTTGTTAACAAACTCATTTTGAGTAACATGAAACCAGAGAAATTTCGAATGACACTATGTTACCTCAACGGGGATATGCACATCCCCAATAATAAGGATATCATATTCTTCTTGACAGTAGGAAGAGGAAATTCAAAACCTCCAAAAATAATCGATGGAATTTTTCCAATAGAATTGATACTATGGACTTGAGGTTGTTTCCTCAGAAAGTGGACCGTATGCTCATTACCATTAACATGAAAAGTAGAATTGCCTTTGTTGCAATCAATAACAGCCCCTGCAGTATTCAAAAAGGGTCTTCCAAGAATAATAGACATACTATCGTCCTCGGGAATATCAAGAATAACAAAGTCCATTAAAATAGTAACGTTTGCAACTACAACAGGCACATCCTCACAAATACCGACAGGTATAGCAGTTGATTTATCAGCCATTTGCAAAGATATTTCAGTAGGTGTCAACTTATTCAAATCAAGTCTACGATATAAAGAGAGAGGCATAACACTAACACCGGCTCCAAGATCACATAAATCAATTTTAACATAGTTTCTTTTAATGGAGCATGGTATAGTTGGTACTCTTGGATCTCCTAGTTTCTTAGGTATTCCACCCTTAAAAGTATAATTAGCAAGCATGGTGGAAATTTTAGCTTCCGGTATCTTTCTTTTATTAGTAACAATATCTTTCATGTACTTAGCATAAGGATTCATTTTAAGCATATCAGTCAAACGCATACGCAAAAAGATAGGTCTAATCATTTCAGCAAAGCGCTCAAAATCCTCATCATCCTTTTTCTTGGATGGCTTAGGAGGAAAATGCATGTGTTTCTGAACCCAAGGCTCTCTTTCCTTACTGTGTTTCCTAGCAACAAAGTCTCTTTTATCACAACATTGATTCTTTGATTGTGGGTTATCAAGATCAACAGCAGGTTCAGCTTCTACATCATTATCATTGCTAGGTTGAGCATCAACATGAACATTATCATTAACATTATCACTAGTTTCATGTTCATTACCAGATTGTGTTTCAGCATCAAAAATAGAGATATCATTGGGATTCTCAGGTGTGTCAATAACAGGTTCACTAGAAGCATGCAAAGTGCTATCATTTTTCTTTTTCTTCCTCTTAGAAGGACTAGGTGCATCAATATCATTTCTCTGAGAATCTTGCTCAATTCTCTTAGGATGGCCCTCAGGATACAAAGGTTCCTGGGTCATTTTACCACCTCTAGTCATAACTCTAACAACATTATCATTTTTCTTACCATTTAATTCATTGAGCAAATCATTCTGAGCTTTAAGTACTTGTTCTACTTGAGTGGTAACCATAGAAGCATGTTTACTAATGAGTTTAATTTCACCTTTAACTCTAGACATATAATCACCCAAGTGTTCAATCATATAAGCATTTTGTTTAATTTGTCTACCAAAATAAGCATTGAAGTCTTCTTGCTTAACCATAAAGTTATCAAACTCATCCAAACATTGGCTAGCAAACTTAGTAGGAGGGATTTCAGCTTTATCATATCTATAGAGAGAATTAACCTTTACTACCTGTGCTGGGTTATCAAGACCATGTGTTTCTTCAATAGGTGGTGGATTAAAACCATATATTTCTTCAACAGGCAGTAAATTAAGACCATGTATGTCTTCAATAGGAGGTAAATTCTTAACATCTTCAGCTTTAATACCCTTTTCTTTCATGGATTTCTTTGCCTCTTGCATATCTTCAGGACTGAGAAATAGAACACCTCTTTTCTTCGGAGTTGGTTTAGGAATAGGCTCAGGAGCTGGCTCGGGAAGTGTCCAATTATTTTCATTTGTCAACATATTATTCAATAGAATTTTAGCTTCATCCGGTGTTCTTTCCCTGAAAACAGAACCATCACAACTATCCAGGTGATCTCTAGAAGCATCGGTTAGTCCATTATAAAAGATATCAAGTATTTCATTTTTCTTAAGAGGATGATCAGGCAAAGCATTAAGTAATTGGAGAAGCCTCCCCCAAGCTTGTGGGAGACTCTCTTCTTCAATTTGCACAAAATTATATATATCCCTTAAAGCAGCTTGTTTCTTATGAGCAGGGAAATATTTAGCAGAGAAGTAATAAATCATATCCTGGGGACTACGCACACAACTAGGATCAAGAGAATTAAACCATATCTTAGCATCACCCTTTAATGAGAACGGAAATATTTTAAGGATATAAAAGTAGCGAGTTCTCTCATCATTAGTGAACAGGGTGGCTATATCATTTAACTTAGTAAGATGTGCCACAATAGTTTCAGATTCATAGCCATAAAAAGAATCAGATTCAACCAAAGTAATTATATCAGAATCAATAGAGAATTCGTAATCCTTATCAGTAACAAAGATAGGTGAAGTAGCATAAGCAGGATCATATTTCATTCTAGCATTCAGAGTTTTTTGTTTAAGCTTAGCTAATAATTTCTTAAGATCACTTCTATCATTGCATGCAAGAAAGTCTCTTTTAGTTTCTTCATCCATAACATAGCCCTCAGGCAGAATAGGCAATTCATATTTATTAGCAGAGCCTTCATCATCACTTTCATCAATATTATCAGTTTCAATAATTTCATTCTCTCTAGCCCTAGCAAGTGGCACAATAGTATCAAGCATAGAAGTAGTTTCATCATAAGTATCATGCATAACAGAAGTGGCATCATCAATAATATGCAACATATCAGAATTAATAGCAGAAGCAGGTTTAGGTGTCGCAAGCTTACTCAAAATAGAAGGTGAATCAAGTGCAGAGCTAGATGGCAGTTCCTTACCTCCCCTCGTAGTTGAGGGATAAATTTTTGTTTTCGCGTCTTTCAAGTTCTTCATAGTGACCAGCAGATATAAATCCCAAGTGACTCAAAGAATAGAGCTATGCTCCCCGGCAACGGCGCCAGAAAATAGTCTTGATTACCCACAAGTATAGGGGATCGCAACAGTTTTCGAGGGTAGAGTATTCAACCCAAATTTATTGATTCGACACAAGGGGAGCCAAAGAATATTCTCAAGTATTAGCAGCTGAGTTGTCAATTCAACCACACCTGGAAACTTAATATCTGCAGCAAAGTGTTTAGTAGCAAAGTAATATGATACTAGTGGTAATGATAGCAAAAGTAACGGTAGCAAAAGTAATGTTTTTGGTATTTTGTAGTGATGATAACAATAGCAACGAAAAAGTAAATAAGCGAAGAATAATATATGGAAAGCTCGTAGGCATTGGATCAGTGATGGAGAATTATGCCGGATGTGGTTCATCATGTAACAGTCATAACATAGGGTGACACAGAACTAGCTCCAATTCATCAATGTAATGTAGGTATATATTCCGAATATAGTCATACGTGCTTATGGAAAAGAACTTGCATGACATCTTTTGTCCTACCCTCCCGTGGCAGCGGGGTCCTAGCAGAAACTAAGGGATATTAAGGCCTCCTTTTAATAGAGTACCGGACCAAAGCATTAACACATGGTGAATACATGAACCCCTCAAACTATGGTCATCACCGGGAGTGGTCCCTATTATTGTCACTTCGGGGTTGCCGGATCATAACACATAGTAGGTGACTATAGACTTGCAAGATAGGATCAAGAACTCACATATATTCATGAAAACATAATAGGTTCAGATCTAAAATCATGGCACTCGGGCCCTAGTGACAAGCATTAAGCATAGCAAAGTCATAGCAACATCAATCTCAGAACATAGTGGATACTAGGGATCAAACCCTAACAAAACTAACTCGATTACATGATAAATCTCATCCAAGCCATCACCTTCCAACAAGCCTACGATGGAATTACTCACGCACGACGGTGAGCATCATGAAATTGGTGATGGAGGATGGTTGATGATGATGACGGTGATGGATTCCCCTCTCCGGAGCCCCGAACGGACTCTAGATCAGCCCTCCCGAGAGAGTTTAGGGCTTGGCGGTGGCTCCGTATCGTAAAACGCGATGAATCCTTCTCATTGTTTTTTTGTCCCCGAACACGAATATATGGAGTTGGAGTTGAGGTCGGTGGAGGGGGGCCATGAGGCAGGGAGGCACGCCCCCCACTCTCGTGGCTAGGGTGTGGCCCCCCTGGCCTTGATTCTTTGCCAGTATTTTTTATTATTTCCAAAAATAATCTCCGTGGAGTTTCAGGTCATTCTGGGAACTTTTGTTTCTGCACATAAATAAAACCATGGCAATTCTGCTGAAAATAGTGTTAGTCTGGGTTAGTTCCATTCAAATCATGCAAGTTAGAGTCCAAAACAAGGGCAAAAGTGTTTGGAAAATTAGATACGACGGAGACGTATCACTCTTTCCAACCCAATTGGATTCACCTTCAAATTCGTCCGAAGCGTTGAGATATCAACGAAAAAATCTGACGCTGCAGTAGAATCCGAGTCAAACAACAAGTCCAAAGGTGTTGCATCACCTCCACTTGGGCCCATGAGCCTTGTACGACCTAGGGTTAGTTTGAGGATGCCTTGGGACATCCTCCCACCTCCTTGGCCGCCACCCCTTGCTCCTATATAAGTATATCCATCTAGTAGCTTTTTCCTTGGGTTTTGTTTAGTTAAAAGTTAGCCATTGCAACTTTGTGTACTTCGACGTGACCTCATTAGTGTTCTAGGCTCGCGTCTCTAGTCCCGCCTAGCCTAGGACCAGCATAGTACCGTCGTTGAGCGTTTATTCAACATTGCATCTCTGAATTGATTATTGCTAATTTTTTGCTACCATATATAGCCAACCCAGCTTCAAATATTTCTACACCGTGTATACGTACGTTCCCCTGGCAATCGCTTTACACAATCTTCGGAGTTATTTGACACCGCTGGTAACCTGTCACCACCTGCCGCATGGTAAGAACTTGTAAGATATTGATATTTGCTTTACTGTGAGCACTTTACAACCACATCCTAGTAGTTCATAGGAACATTATTCTCGAATTTTGTTTCTTGTTTCTACTAATCATGACAGGTTCCGGAGATAGAAGTTCTTGGACAACGGACACATCTTCACCATCACGAGAGTTGGACAACACACACAAGCACATGGTCAGGTTATCTTTTTATCATCATTTGAGGGTAGATTTAATCCTACTATTTATCTAGCTTGGGAGCTTGAAGTAGAACAAGTTTTTAGTCACCATGACTTTTCTGAACTTGAGCGAGTGCGAGCAGCCACTAGAGCATTTACTGGTTTTGCTTCTGTTTGGTGGAGTGTGCATTGTAAGAAAAACATTGATAACCAACCCACAACTTGGAAAGGTTTAAAATATGTAATGAGACAACAATTTTTCCCTCCTTACTATCATCGTGAATTGCTTCGCATATTTCAACAATTTAAACAAGGCAACAACACTGTTCATGCTTACTACCAAGAGTTCAAATCTTATATGCATCATTGTGACATAGAAGAATCCGAGGATGATACAATGAATAGATTTTTTTGGTGGTTTGAACCATGATATTCAGGCAAGATTTCAGTATATTCCTCTTTGCATTACTGGTATGTATGTTCGTGCTTGTACCTTTGAGAGACAGATACAGGAGGATGCATTGGGTGACTACAACAACTACTATTCCAGTTCATGCTCACCACCGTCGGTTGGTTCCTCCACCGTTGCACCTACTAGAGCAGCCCCACCTCAGATTGTGAGTGTGACATGCTACCTCTTGAGCACTGCGTTGGTTTTCCCCGAAGAGGAAGGGATGATGCAGCAAAGTAGCGTAAGTATTTCCCTCAGTTTTTGAGAACCAAGGTATCAATCCAGTAGGAGGCTGCGAGTCCCTCGTACCTGCACAAAACAAATAAATCCTCGCAACCAACGCCAATAGGGGTTGTCAATCCCTACACGGCCACTTACGAGAGTGAGATCTGATAGATATGATAAAATAATATTTTTGGTATTTTTGTGATAAAGATGCAAAGTAAAATAAAGGCAAAGTAAAAAGCAAAGGAAATAACTAAGTAGTAGGAGATTAATATGATAAAGATAGACCCGGAGGCCATAGGTTTCACTAGTGGCTTCTCTCGAGAGCATAAGTATTCTACGGTGGATGAACAAATTACTGTTGAGCAATTGACAGAATTGAGCATAGTTATGAGAATATCTAGGTATGATCATGTATATAGGCATCACGTCCGAGACAAGTAGACCGACTCCTGCCTGCATCTACTACTATTACTCCACTCATCGACCGCTATCCAACATGCATCTAGAGTATTAAGTTAAAAACAGAGTAACGCCTTAAGCAAGATGACATGATGTAGAGGGATAGACTCATGCAATATGATGAAAACCCCATCTTGTTATCCTCGATGGCAACAATACAATACATGCCTTGCTGCCCCTACTATCACTGGGAAAGGACACCGCAAGATTGAACCCAAAGCTAAGCACTTCTCCCGTTGTAAGAAAGATCAATCTAGTAGGCCAAACCAAACTGATAATTCGAAGAGACTTGCAAAGATAACCAATCATACATAAAAGAATTCAGAGAATATTCAAATATTGTTCATAGATAGACTTGATCATAAACCCACAATTCATCGGTCTCAACAAACACACCGTAAAAAGAAGATTACATCGAATAGTTCTCCAGAAGAGAGGGGGAGAACATTGTATTGAGATCCAAAAAGAGAGAAGAAGCCATCTAGCTAATAACTATGGACCCGTAGGTCTGAGGTAAACTACTCACACTTCATCGGAAGGGCTATGGTGTTGATGTAGAAGCCCTCCGTGATCGATGCTCCCTCCGGCGGAGCTCTGGAATAGGCCCCAATATGGGATCTCGTGGATACATAAAGTTGTGGCGGTGGAATTAGGTTTTTGGCTCCGTATCTGATCGTTTGGGGGTACGTAGGTATATATAGGAGGAAGGAGTACATTGGCGGAGCAACAGGGGCCCACGAGGGTGGAGGGCGCGCCTGGGGGGTAGGCGCGCCCCCTACCTCGTGGCCCCTCCTCTTTTGTGTCTTGACGTAGGGTCCAAGTCTCCTGGGTCTTGTTTGTTGAGAAAATCACGTTCCCGAAGGTTTCATTCCGTTTGGACTCCGTTTGATATTCCTTTTCTTCAAAACCCTAAAACAGGCAAAAAAACAGCAATTCTGGGCTGGGCCTCCGGTTAATAGGTTAGTTCCAAAAATAATATAAAAGTGGATAATAAAGCCCAATAATGTCCAAAACAGTAGATAATATAGCATGGAGCAATCAAAAATTATAGATACGTTGGAGATGTATCATGACATCATCTCAAGTGTATGGTACATTGTCATTGTCCATACCTACATCATCTACGTCTTTGCGACAAGGTAACAGTAAAAGTATTGATGATATCACTTCACATAAGAATGATGCATGCCTAGTTAACTTGAATGCATCATGTGTTGAGTTACCTATTGATTTGAGCACACCACCTATTTTAGAGAATCGTGTTACTGTCATGAATGCGTTGTGTGATCAAACAACTGAAATACCAACAATTTTGAGTGCACCCATTGAATTAACTATTGATGCAAAAGAACCAATGTTTAATCATTTTGATATGACATCTAATCTTGGTGATGATTCTGTCACTACAAAAAATACACTTCCGTGATGATACGTGTTTGTCACAGTAGGTCGCGTTTTTTGTCATGCATGTACATCCATGACAAATTTATGACAGAATCAAGATAGTCATACCTGTGCTGTCGTAGAAGTGTTCCATGAAATTACCAAAATTATCATCACAGAAGTGTCCACTTCCATGAAGATAAATCGCGCGTCACAGAAGTGCTTTCGTCAAGGGTGACCGACATGTGGCATCCACCGTAACGGAACGCCGTTAAGCTATCGGGTCGGGTTTTGGATCCAATAACCCGTTAACGGCCCCGACCAATGGGGATTTTCCACGTGTAAAATCATCATTGGCTAGAGGAAACACGTGTCGGCTCATCGTTGGGACAAATGTCATCCACTCACTGGACAGAAGGCGCCTATGATACGTCGACACGTGGCATGACCCAACAGTGGCCCATTCCTGTGAAAAGGTCGGCCCATTTGAATTGGTCAAAAGCTAGCGGGCCGGCCCATGGAAAGCCTGTTAACAGCCTGTTCATATATAGCCCATTTACAGCCCGCTAACCCAAGGCCCGTTATGCCCTATCCGAATTAGGCCCAGTAGCGTCATCTGGGCCATCCAATATGATTATGTAGCGACCAGACCTCAAACAGTCCAATCTCTATGCTCTGGTGTCATCCCTGGATCGGTAATGCTGGCACCACACAGTACTTGAAGGATTTATAACAGAGTAGAAATCACACACTTATTACATCGAATGTCTCAAAAGAGAACTTATTACAATAAATATGTCTTAAGGCCATCTAATAACGATAACAGCGGAAGGCTTGGAAGATAATTGAGTCCATCAACTCCAACGGCATCATTGAGTATAGAACCACGACCTAAAGGCACCTTACTCGTTGTCTGAAAAGTCTGCAACATGAACGTTGCAGCCCGAAACGGGTCAGCACATGGAATATGCTGGCAATGTAACACATAGAGAGCAAAGAAAGAATAAGGCTATACTACATGCATATTTGGCTGGTGGAAAGCTCTATGGTTACAGTTTTGCGTAAAGCCAATTTTTCCCTACTGCAAAGGAATAAATTTTATTTAACTATCATGGTAGTTGTTAAACATTGAGAGTGTAGACACCCTCTCAATCCCAATTAAGCATCATCATTAAAACCCAACAAAATTAATTTAGAGTAACACGATGAGATTCACATGATAATCCAAGTACTAGATACTTAAGATGTCCATAACCGGGGACACGGCTAACCATGATTAGTTTATACACTCTGCAGAGGTTTGCACACTTTTCCCCACAAGACTCGATCTCCTCCGTTGGGATTCTCGCACTACATCATGTTTGAGAAACAGATGACCGCGACATAGTCTTTCAGAAGCGCTTGCACCTTACGAACGGGTAGACCGTACCAACCTACATCCCCTACATATGCTAGTCTACCACTATAGGAGTTCGCACAACTTAGTCAACTATGCTAGAGCCCATAGTAGCTTGTGGCTGCACACAGAAGTTTCTAGTATGAATAATCTCATGATCCCTTTGAGCCTGGGTGGCGGTCCAAAAGAAAAACAGGCAATCGCTGGAATACCCAGGTGCCTCAATCCACCCAGATGTGTGTTTAGGTTGCCACCTTAACTAAACCATTAATTTAACAATCTCACATCTGTCATGGATACACTCACCCAATCCACATCTACTAGCATAGCATAGCAACATAAGCAAACATAGAAGTAACTTCTAAAGGTTTGATAATAAAACAGGTAATAGGCACTACCTCATCTACTTCCCAAACCCACAATTTAATTAGATCCTAATCATGCAATGGTGTGAGGATTGATCTAATGCAATAAAAACTAGGTAGTAGGAGGTATGATCAAAGTGTTACTTGCCTTGTTGATGATCCGCAAAACCTAGCGATTCGAAGTAGCAAGCGGCGCACTCCGATGCTTGAATCGCCTGATTCCGATAAACGAGCGAAAAGTTAAACTAGAACGAAAATCGGATCAGAAATCGCGATCAGAAATAATTGCGGAATAATCCGAGAAAAAGAAAAATGACGAACAGAATAACGAACGAACGTTCGTTTTCTGGAACTAAAAGATGAACGCGTTCATTAAAACGAACGGACGAGCGAACGCTCGCTAAATAAATAAACCGGATAAAAAACCGATCTATTAAAAAAACTAGGGTTTTCAAAAAAAAACCGAATCGGTTTTTTTCTCAAAAAACCAGGCGGCGGGGCGGCGGCAGCAGCGGCGGCAGGCGGCGGCTGGCAGCGTGCGGTGGCGGCGGGCTGCGTGGGCGGGGCGGCGCGGCGTCTCGGGGCTCCTAGGGGGCCCCGGGGTGGCTATTTAAGGGGGAGGGGGCGGCCTTGCTTGGGGAGGGGGTCGGCGGCGGAGGCGTGCCCAACTCGGTCTCCCCGAGTCCGGTGGCAGCTCGGCGAGGGAGGCGGTGGCCTGGCGGGCCGGCCTGGCTCGGCTGGACCTTTGGCCCAGTCGGGCGCGGGTTTTTTTATAAAAAAACAATTTCGCCGAAACTAAGAAAAATTCTAGGAAAATAAATAAAAATCTAAAATTGCCAAAACAAATTTTCACCGTCTAAATAAAATATTTAGAACGGGATGAACATTTTCTTGGCCCTAAATGCAATTTTTTTGAAAACGTGCAATTTTTCCAAAATTCAAAATAAACCACGAAAAACTCCAGAATAAAACCTTATTTGTTTTTTATTTAAATCCTCAATATTTCTTTATTTTGGGAAAGTCATTTTATTCCCTCTCTCATATTTTATAATAGATATAATTGAAGATAAAATAAATAAAAATCAAATGATCCTATTTTTAAAATTTGAGAAAACTCAAATATGAAAATACCGAAATCCCCAACTCTCTCCGAGGGTCCTTGAGTTGCGTAGGATTTCTAGGATCAACCCAAAATGCAAATAAATATGATATGCAGTGATGATCTATTGTATAACATTCCAAATTGAAAATTTGGGATGTTACAAACCTACCCCCCTTAAGATGAATCTCGCCCTCGAGATTCGGGTTGGCTAGAAAATAGGTGAGGGTGGTCCTTTAGCAAATCTTCCTCTCGCTCCCAGGTGGCTTCATCTTCCGTGTGGTGGCTCCACTGAACTTTGCAAAACTTGATAACCTTGCTGCGGGTTACTCGGCTGGCATACTCAAGAATCTTAACTGGTTTCTCCTCATAGGTCAAGTCATTGTCCAACTGAATCGCTTCCAGCGACACTGTATCTCTCAGCGGTATATCAGCCATCTCCGCATGGCACTTCTTTAACGGGGAAACGTGGAACACGTCGTGAACTCCTGACAATCCTTCGGGTAATTCCAACTTATAAGCTACTTCTCCCATACGCTCCAAGACCTTGTATGGTCGTACAAAACATGGCGCTAACTTTCCCTTAACTCCAAAGCGCTTAACTCCTCGAAGTGGAGATACTCGAAGATAACCTCGGTCTCCGACTTCGTAAACTGTCTCCTTGCGTTTAGAATCTGCGTAGCTCTTCTGCCTGGACTGGGCTACCTTGGGCCTATCGCGAATCAATTTCACCTTCTGTTCAGATGCCTTAATCAGATCCGGTCCAAACAATTGTCGGTCTCCAACTTCATCCCATGACAACGGGGTTCTTCACCTCCTTCCGTACAAGGCTCCGAAAGGGGCCATCTTCAAACTGGATTGATAACTGTTGTTGTAAGAGAACTCTGCATATGGAAAATTGTCGTCCCAACTAGATCCATAATCTAGCGCACAAGCTCTCAGCATATCCTCCAAAATCTGATTGACTCTCTCGGTCTGTCCATCTGTCTGCGGATGGAAAGTTGTACTGAATTCTAGCCTGGTACCCAAAGTTTCGTGCAACTGATTCCAGAACTTTGAGGTAAACTGGGTTCCTCTATCTGATACAATGCTCCTTGGAACTCCATGCAGACACACGATCCTGGTCATGTATATCTTTGCCAACTTGGCACTAGTATAGGTAGTCTTCACTGGGATTAAATGAGCTATCTTTGTCAAACGATCGACTACTACCCAAATTGAGTCATAGCCTGAACGAGTTCTGGGCAATCCTGTAATAAAATCCATGCCTAGCTTATCCCACTTCCATTAGGGTATTGGCAATGGCTGTAGCAATCCGGCTAGCTTCTGATGCTCTGCCTTTACTCTCTGACATACATCACAAACTGCTACATACTCCGCAATATCCTTCTTCATTCCAGTCCACCAGAAAGTATCCTTCAAATCCAGATACATCTTGGTATTTCCTGGGTGAATCGAATATGGTGAATCATCGGCCTCTTGCAGAATCAACTTCCTGATCTCCGGGTCATTGGGCACATAAACACGGTCTTCAAACCATAAGGTATCATGCTCATCCTCACGAAATCCTTTAGCTTTTCCTTTGCTCATTTTCTCCTTAATAGAAGTGATCTCCTTGTCAGTCCTTTGAGCTTCTCTTATCTTATCCATCAAAGTAGACTGAATCTCCAATGCTGCTACATAGCCTCTCGGAACTATTTCCAAACATAGCTCACGAAGATTCTCGGCTAACTCTCTTGGTAACTCTCCCGTCATTAGAGTGTTGACATGGCTTTTACGGCTCAATGCGTCAGCTACTACGTTAGCCTTTCCGGGATGATAATGCAATCTCATATCATAATCCTTGATAGGCTCCAACCATCTCCTCTGCCTGAGATTTAACTCCTTCTGCGTGAAGATATACTTCAAACTCTTGTGATCCGTGTACACCTCACAATGGTTTCCAATGAGAAAATGTCTCCAAGTCTTCAACGCATGCACTACGGCTGCTAACTCCAAATCATGCGTGGCATAATTCAACTCATGATGTTTAAGCTGTCGTGAGGCATATGAAACAACTCTTCCTTCCTGCATAAGCACTGCTCCAAGTCCTCGATGTGAAGCGTCGCAGTACACCTCATAATCCTTGGTCTGATCTGGCAAAATCAACACTGGTGATGTAACCAAATGTTTCTTCAATTCCTGGAAACTAGCCTCGCACTCTTCAGTCCATTTGAACTTGGTATCCTTCTTCAACAACTCCGTCATAGGTTTCGCAATCTTCGAAATTTTTTCAATGAATCTCCGGTAGTATCCTGCGAGTCCAAGAAAACTCCGGATCTCTCCAACTGTTGTTCGGGCTTCCCAATTTGTCACAGTGTCAATCTTGGTGGGATCTACTGCTATACCTTCTCCAGATATAACGTGTCCGAGAAATCCAACTTCCTTCAACCAAAACTCACATTTGCTAAACTTGGCATATAACTGATGTTCTCTGAGCTTTTCAAGTACCAAACACAAATGCTCCTTATGCTCCTCTTCATTCTTCGAGTAAACTAGGATATCATCAATGAACACTACGACGAACTTGTCCAAGAATTCCATAAATACTTTTGTTCATCATGTTCATAAAATATGCGGGTGCGTTAGTTAGACCAAATGACATAACGGTATACTCGTACAACCTGTACCTGGTGGTAAAAGCTGTTTTAGGTATATCCTGTTCTCGAATCTTCAACTGGTGGTATCCTGATCGCAGATCGATCTTGGAAAATACCTTAGCTCCTTGCAATCGATCAAACAGATCATTGATCATCGGTAGTGGGTACTTGTTCTTGACGGTTACTTCATTCAATCCTCGATAATCAACAACCATCCTTAACGATCCATCCTTCTTCTCCACTAGAAGTACCAGCGATCCCCAAGGTGAAGAACTTGGGCAAATATAACCCTTATCCAATAACTCTTTAATCTGCTTCTTAATCTCTTCCACATCCTTTGCGGGCATCCTATATGGTCTCTTAGATATTGGCCCTGTGCCTGGCAAAAGCTCAATCAAAAACTCAATATCTCTATCCGGTGGCATGCCTGGCAACTCCTATGGAAATACATCAGGGAAATCCTTTACCACTGGTACTTCCTCCTACACAACTCCTACTAGGGAATTTACTTGAGTCCTCTTCGGCACATGCCGGGATACATACTTGATCCTTCTTCCTTCTGGCATTGTAAGCAAAATTAACTTACTGGCGCATTCAATGTTCCCTTCATACTTCGATAACCAATCCATGCCTAATATCACATCCAATCCTTGGGATTCCAATACTATTAGGTCTGAGGGAAATACATAGTTACCAATCCTTAATGGTAACCGATCACACCATAGACTAGCCATATACTCTGCTCCAGGCGAGGTTACTAACATGGGTGACCTAAGGGCTTGGGTTGGCAGTTTATACTTATCCAAAAATCCCCTTGAGATGTATGAATACGATGCACCAGTATCAAAAAGAACGAGTGCAGTAAATGACTTAACCAAAAACTTACCGATTAATGCATCCGGCTGCTCTTCAACCTCCTCCACGTTAATGTGGTTCACCTGTCCCCTATTAAAATGGTTTGGCTTCTTCCCAGAGCTTCCATTGCCATTTCCATTTTGGGATTCAGGACATTCATTGGCATAATGTCCGGTCTTCTAGCACTTAAAACAAGTGACTTGGCTCAGGTCTCTCTTGGCTGGGGTTGATGGGTTGGTATGGTTCTGGCCGTTGCTTCCTCCATTCCCATTACCATTCTTGGGGCCATTATGATTGTGTGAGCTACCTCATCCATGGGTATGTTGAAAATGTCCTCCCGGTCTAGGGATAAAACATGGCTTCTGCTGAGCTCCAGAATTGTACTTCCCTTGTCCATACTTCCTCTTGCGGTTCTCAATCTGCTGTTGCTTCCCTTCAATCATAAGAGCACGATCTACCAACTCCTGGTAGTTGTTGAAGGTTGCTACCATCAACTGCATGCTCAACTCATCATTCATTCCTTCCAGAAACTTCTCTTGTTTAGCTGCATCCGTAGCAACGTCATCTGGGGCATAACGTGCTAGCTTACTAAAGTCCTCCACATACTGGCCAACTATCCGTCCTCCTTGGCGCAAGTTGTGAAACTCATGCTTCTTCATGGCCATAGCTCCTGCTGAAACATGGACAGTACGGAAAGCTTGCTGAAACTGGTCCCATGTGATAGTGTCGATAGGGAAAGTGGCTGTGAAATTCACCCACCATGATGATGCGGGTCCTTCAAGCTGATGTGCGGCAAACTTCACCTTTTATGCATCTGTGCATCCTGCCGTGGTCAACTCCCTAGTTGTCTTGCGGAGCCAATCATCTGCTACTATCGGCTCGGTGCTACTAGAGAACACCGACGGATTCAGCCTAAGAAAACAGGCTAAGTGGTCAACAGGTGGTGGTGGTGGTGGGTTGTTGTTGTTGCTCCCTTGATTCTGATTCTGGACTAGCAACTGCATCAAAGTGTTCTGCTGCTGGATCAACTGAGTGAGCTCCAATGGGAAGGTAAATCCGGGGTCACGTCTCGGAGGCATCTGATGGGTTTAGAAAAGATGAGATTAAGAATAGAGGGGGTCTAGAGATAAAACACTACCCATATGCACATGAGGCAAAACAAACAATTCACTTCATTCAATCAAACAAGGGTATACAATCGATCTAACTATCGCAAAAGTGCTTAGACTACTATATTTACATGGTGGACTACTACTACTGATGAGGTGGTCTACTAGAAATATTCTTCGGTTGCAGACTCCATGATATCTGCTCCAGCTTCATCAACATAGTCATCATCACTATCATCTGGATCCGAGTCGGTGTCGTCGATGATGATGTAGTCTTCAGGGCGAATCTCCTTGGGTTCTTCATCTTCTTCTACTGGTGTAGGGCCTCCCATAAATATTCCGATCTTCTTGATTAGGTCGTCATTCTTCTCCACTAGTACTTCGATTTCCTCTTCATAATCTTTACGCGTAGCCTTGAGTTCTTCCTCTAGTTCCTTAATTGTTGTTCTTGCCTTCTTCAGATCTATCATGTTGGCGCACATCTGGTTCTCCTGACGTCGAATCTGCTAGTTCAACTCCTGGATAAAAGCTGCAATTGATCTATCCTTCTTGGTGCTGATCATCACCCAGTGCTTATCTCGGCGCCCACAAATCTGGTAGATAGTATCCTTGAGATCATTGCGGTAAACTTCTCCAATGCGTCCCATGGCGATGTGAGCTGCCATGCTCCTTCCTAGACTCCATGTCGGTGCATCAAAGGAAAACTCTATGGGCTCGGTGACTGGCATGAACGTCCTTCCTGGAACTTGAATTTGAATCATCTAGCGCTCCCCTTCAGGTAAAGTGGTGTCAGGACCCCAATTCCAAGTCACATCGATCTAGCCGGTAACACCTTATATCACATTGCGGCCTCACGCACGGTATTCCCACGGGTGTCGCCTTACCATGGCCCGGGACCGTTTGCGCCTTTTGGCTCACGTATATGATAGTGTCGCTAGCATCCATATGACAGAGAACCCGGGCCGACATGGCTAGTCGTGAACCCAAAGCGGAACAGACCTATGGAGACAGGCATACGTGAATCACATCGAGCATGTCGGTCATCAGCGTGTGAATCCGGGCTGTAGCACTGGGCTAACAGGACTCCGGGGAACCCGAGCTGTAGCAGGCTAGGCAGGACTCCGGAAGTCACCGCGTGACATTTCCTCAAAGGGACAGACGTAGGAACGAAGTGAAACACATGCCGACCAGTCAAGTGTCCAGAGCAGTAGTGCTGGGCTAGCAGGACTCCGGTGAACCGGGCTGTAGCGGACTACTATCGCTCAGGAAGCACTAGACTACATTTCCCCATATGAGAGGCTGCCAAGGATAAACAACTAGATTGTCGGATCCCACTCATACCAAGCATTTCAATCATACACACAATATGCCCGATATGAGTACATACAACATGGCATCACAACAAAACTCTACAACTCAAGTACTTTATTTAAAGGCTCCAAAGAGCCATACATAACATGCTCATACAGGTAGGGGTCACATGACCCAACACTCAAGTCATACATGCATACAAGCACATGCGGAAGAAAATAGTCTGAGTACAGACACTAGAAAGCAAAAAGGCTTCTCGAAGCCTGTCTATCTACATGGGGCCCTCCATGGCCATGATCACCACCTGGGTGGCAAGTCACTCATCGACATTGAGATCTACATAAAACCCATTGGAGGGGGCGGTGTTGTTGTCTGAAAACAGTAATTAAGCAAACATGAGTACAAAGGTGCTCATCAAGTCTTACATCAGAACCTACTATACATGCTCATTCTCAAGAAGCTGGTGGAGTTATTGCAGCAAGCCAGCTTTGACTCTTGGCTAAGCTATCCTATGAGACTCCACTAGTAAAATAGTTTTTCGCACACGAGTTCACTACTCACCAACACAATACCTCACTGGGGATCCTCCCTCGTCATCCTACGAGAGGGCCATCCTCGGTACTCACACTTATCTTGAGTCTTTTAGTAGTATCCATTAACTTGTCTATGAACTGTATAGGCAACCAAGTAGTCCTTTACCACAGACGCGGCTATTCGAATAGTTTTATACCCTGCAGGGGTGTACTTCTTCATACATGCTTTCACCACTTACCGCCGTTTACACGACATGTACTAGGCAACCTTCAAGCGGAAGCCCAACGAGGGTGTCGGCCACGGCCTACCTAAACACTCAAGCCTCTAGTCCAGGTTTATTGCCTATCCAGGTTTCATCCGCACGGAGTCCGGCCGAGGTTTCCACATACGGCCCCGAACGATGTGAACAGGGTTTCCGAGACACCAAACGGGTGACTCGGTACACCGTGCCACGGTCTATCTACCGCAACATAGCCCACCCCTAGGGTCAGCCCTACGCACGGCCGCCAACACATAACCTACAAACACCAGAAACTAATTGCAACTCCTGGACAGAGTACTAGGGTGATTAAGAAGCCAAGAGGGTCAATTAAGGATCCCAATGCATGGTAGTAGCTGATTCTTAAAATCACACATACAGAACTCAGTTCTTAGGGACGGCCTCAATGAAACAACCCACCATGTACTCCTACATGGCCTCTCATCGATATCTTTACCAAATCATGTTCAACACATCCCTCACATTACCGACATAATCATTTCACTCTAGCCCATCACCCAGATGAACCAGACCTGACACAACTCTAAGCATAGCAGGCATAGCAAGGTAGGAAACACATACATGGCTCAATCAACTCCTACACATGCTAGTGGGTTTCATCTAGTTACTATGGCAATGACAGGTCATGCAGAGGATAAGGGTTCAACTACCGTAGCACACAGCAGTTTGAATCGCGTTGTCTTAATGCAGTAAACAAGAGCAGAAGCGAGAACATGGGTTTGTATCGGAATGATCAATGGGTTGCTTGCCTGATGGAGTGGCAGTAGGGTACTGCCCTTCAGTTGGATACTCGGAGATATCCTCGGAGGAAGAACCTACCACGAAGGACGCACAGAACATAATCAACACATCACAATATGCAACCATATGATGCATGCTATGACATGGCAAAATGATGTGTCCTGCCTAATGCAATGCTAAAACAGAAAGGAATGAACTCATTTGAATCAAAGATTCAAATGTTAGTTCATTTAACATAGCCATATTAGTGCATTATCTTATTTTGCTTAAACAGCAAGGTTATCTTGTTTTGTCATGCATGAAACCATTACAGATGGATAGATTGAATTTTTCTGATCATTTTTCATATATAAATTGTTTGATTTGGAGCTATGGTTGATTTTCTATGATTTTTAGAAGTTTTGACTATTTTCTGGAATTTCCTATTAAAGAATAAATCCAGAAAAGGATTTAATGCGTCAGCATTGCGTCAGAGTGACGTCAGGGGTCAACGGGCCGGTCCAGGTCAAACCTGACCAGTGGGACCCACGTGTCAGTAGTTAATTAACTAACTAATTTTTGATTAGTGCTAATCTAAGTTAATTAGCTGGGCGGTCCCACGTGTCAGAGACTCAAGGGAGGTCAACCTGGGCCCACACGGGGTCAAATAGGGTCAAATCGTTGGTGTTTAGCCGCCGGCGAGGCCAGACGCGGCAGAGGAGCGCGGGTTTTGCACTCCGGCGACCAAAAGGACGGCGGAGACCATCTACGTGGTGCGGGGAGTGAGCCGCGTCGAGTGGTGACAGTGGGTGGAGCTGGGGTGGTCGGAAACGTCGCCGGCGACGAGTTTGGCGGCGGCCGGAGCTCGGGTGAGCTCGGAACCGAGGCTGCGGGGCACGGCGAGGCGCGTGGTAAGGTGCGTTAGGCTCCTGGAAACGTGGTGACGTTAGTGGACTAAGTGGCATGGCCGTGGCATGGACGGAGCCTCGTCGACGACGAGCTCCGCGGCGGCGCGTGCGGGCGAACTCGAGGTGGCGCGTACGGTGCACAAGAGCTAGAACGGAGAGGGGGAGAAGGTTAGTAGCTCACTACGGTTGCATGAGAGCGAACGAAGAGCTCGGGGAAGAGCTGGAGCGAGCGGGGCGGCGAGGGGGATCTCCAGCGACCGAGGTTGAAGCGAGCTCGATGCAGCGTCTCCGGGGCGAGCGAGCGCTCGGGGATGGGTCGAGGCGAAGCAATGGACGACAGCGAAACTTCTTGGCACGGCGAGGCAACGAGTGGACAGCGGTGGCTGCGGTGGTGCTTGTCGGCGGCGACGGCTGCGCCCTGCTTTGGGGGAGAGAGCGAGAGAGGCAAGACAAGGGGGAGAGTGGAGCAGTCAAGGGGTCCAGGGGGTCTGCGTGGCACTCGTAGACGCGTCCGGGGCGTCGGCAGAAGCAGGAGGTGGCCGGCGTGTGGCTGCGGGCGCCGGCCACGCGCCTCTCGTCCTCCTGGCGAGAGGAGGAGGATGACTGGCGCGAGCCGGTGGACTAGGCCGAGCTGGGCCAGGCCAGGGTGACAGGTAAGTCTCTGCTCTCTCTCTCTCCTTTTATGTTTTTCATTTATTCTATTATTTCTGTAACTTCAGGGCTTTATTAAAAATTCCAGGGCATTTCCAAAAATCATAAAATTAATCATGGCTACTGCTTAGAATATATCCAACAACAAACATTTTAGTTTATGATTATCTGAGCATTTAAAATATTTTATAGCATTTAAATGCCCAAATGCAAATACTATAAGAATAATCCAATGACCTTAAGATGTCCTAGAAAAATGTGCACCATTTTTGTCAAAGGTTTTAACCCAATACAAAAAGGGTAGGCTTTTTAGAAGGGCATTTCAGGTTCATTGAAAAAGTTTTTAGTAAACCCTAGTTGTTCCAGGGGGGGTGCTGGGGGTTCTGTCATCCCCATTTCAAATTTAAAATAAATTTAAACATGATGCACATGTCCAACCAATCCTAATGCTTGACTAACACATGGATGTGACAACTCACCCCCACTCAAAAGAATCTCGTCCTGAGATTTAGGATTCTCCGGGAAGAAGGTGGGGTACTCGAGTCGAAGACGATCCTCCCTTTCCCAAGTGGCTTCTTTCTCGGAATGGTGTGACCATTGTGTTGGGGAACGTTGCAGAAAATTAAAATTTTTCCTACGGTTTCACCAAGATCCATCTATGAGTTCATCTAAGCAACGAGTCAAGGGAGAGAGTTTGCATCTACATACCACTTGTAGATCACGAGCGGAAGCTAGCCAAGGGGATGGTGATGATGGAGTCGTACTCGAACGTGATTCGGATCACCGATGTCCAAGTGCTGAACGGACAGCACCTCCACGTTCAACACACGTACGGGACGGGAGACGTCTCCTCCTTCTTGATCCAGCAAGGGGGAAGGAGAGGTTGAGGAAGATTGCTCCAACGGCAGCACGACGGCGTGGTGTAGTTGGTGCAGCAGTACTCCGACAGGGCTTCGCCAAGCATATACGGAGGAGGAGAGGTGTTGGGGAGGGGAGGGGCTGCGCCTTGGCTTGTGTTAAGCTCCCATGCGCCTCCCCACTATATATAGGGGTGGAGGGGCTGGTTTCTTGCCCTCCAAGTCCATTGGGGCGTTGGCCAAGGTGGGAGGAAAGAAATCCCATCATTTCCTTCCCCACCGATTGTTATCCCCCCCTTTTAGGGATCTTGATCTTATCCCTTCGGGATATGATCTTTTCCTTCTAAGGGGGGATCTTGGTGCGCCTTGACCAGGGGTGTGGGGCCTTTCCCCCACTACTCATGTTCATGTGGGTCCCCCCATGCAGGTGGGCCCCACTCCGGAACCTTCTAGAACCTTCCCGGTACAATACCGAAAAATCCCGAACATTTTCCGGTGGACAAAATAGGACTTCCCATATATAAATCTTTACCTCCAGACCATTCCGGAACTCCTCGTGACATCCGGGATCTCATCCGGGACTCCGAACAACATTCGGTAACCACATACAAACTTCCTTTATAACCCTAGCGTAATCGAACCTTAAGTGTGTAGACCCTACGGGTTCGGGAGACATGTAGACATGACCGAGACGTTCTCCGGTCAATAACCAACAGCGGGATCTGGATACCCATGTTGGCTCCCACATGCTTCTCGATGTTGTCATCGGACGAACCACGATGTCGAGGATTCGATCAAACCCTGTATACAATTCCCTTTGTCAATCAGTATGTTACTTGCCCGAGACTCGATCGTCGGTATCCCAATACCTTGTTCAGTCTCGTTACCGGCAAGTCACTTTACTCGTACCGTAATGCATGATCTCGTGGCCAACACTTTGGTCACCTTGAGCTCATTATGATGATGCATTACCGAGTGGGCCCAGAGATACCTCTCCGTCATACGGAGTGACAAATCCCAGTCTCGATCCGTGTCAACCCAACAGCTACTTTCGGAGATACCTGTAATGCACCTTTATAGTCACCCAGTTACGTTGTGACGTTTGATACACCCAAGGCACTCCTACGGTATCCGGGAGTTACACGATCTCATGGTCTAAGGAAGAGATACTTGACATTGGCAAAGCTCTAGCAAACGAACTAAACGACCTTTGTGCTATGCTTAGGATTGGGTCTTGTCCATCACATCATTCTCCTAATGATGTGATCCCGTTATCAACGACATCCAATGTCCATAGCCAGGAAATCATGACTATCTGTTGATCACAACGAGCTAGTCAACTAGAGGCTCACTAGGGACATATTGAGGTCTATGTATTCACACGTGTATTACGATTTCCGGATAATACAGTTATAGCATGAATAAAATACAATTATCATGAACAATGAAATATAATAATACTTTTATTATTGCCTCTAGGGCATATTTCCAACACATTGAACCTTGAGGAACTTGATATTATGGCGTCGAGTGGTACGCTCGGCTTGATCAAGGATATGAACGGGATATTCCCGATATGAGAGGTTATCTTGTAGATCAAGCATTTCATGGTCCACTCCACGGATAGGATCCGCGAAGCAACACCTGAGTTGAGAAACGTGGAAGACATCGTGAACTCTGGTAAGATGCGAAGGTAGTTCCAATTGGTAGGCAACTTCTCCTCGTTTGGCAAGAATGCGAAAGGGTCCAATGTAACGAGGAGCCAATTTGCCTTTGATACCGAAACGATGGGTTCCCTTTAACGGAGTAACCCGAAGGTAAGCCTTCTCGCTGACTTCATAAGTCATGAGCTTATGTTTACGATCATATTGGCTCTTTTGACGAGATTGGGCTGTTTTCAATTTCTCACAAATAACGCGAACCTGCTCTTCTGCTTCCTGAATCATATCCGGGCCAAAGAGTTGTCTTTCCCCGGTTGCTGACCAGTTAAGAGGCGTTCGACATTTCCGTCCATAGAGAACTTCGAAAGGAGCTTTGCCCAAGCTAGCTTGATAACTATTGTTATAAGCAAACTCCGTGAATGGAAGGCATTTCTCCCAACCCATTCCGAATGAGATGACAGAAGCTCAGAGCATATCTTCTAGAATTTGATTGACTCGCTCTACTTGACCACTTGATTGAGGATGGAAGGTGGTGCTAAAAGAGAGATGAGTTCCCATAGCATTTTGTAAACTTTCCCAAAATCGAGAGGTGAAGAGACTCCCACGGTCTAAGTTAATTTCCAATGGGACACCATGAAGAGACACTATTCGGGAGATGTATAAATCAGCTAGCTGGCTAGCGGTGATACTCTCACGAACAGGTAGGAAATGGGCTACTTTGGAAAGACGGTCGATCACGACGAAGATGGCATTATTCCCTCTCTTGGTCCTGGGAAACCCATTAATGAAATCCATACTGATTTTATCCCATTTCCACTCAGGAATAGCCAAAGGTTGAAGGGTGCCAGCAGGCTGTTGATGCTCCTCTTTAACACGACGACAGACGTCGCAGCTAGCAATGTATTGAGCAATTTCTCTCTTCATCCTAGTCCACCAAAATCTCTGGCATAGGTCTTGATACATTTTAGTACTACCGGGATGAATGGTGAGAGGGGATTCATGAGCTTCCTTAAGGATCAATTGCCGTAATTGTTGTTTCTTGGGAACCACCAAGCGGTTCTCGAAGAAGACAACACCTCGCTCATCCATGGAAAAACATTTAGCAACTCCTCTAGCGATGTTTTCCTTAATCCGGGATATGCCCTTATCATACCGCTGGGCGGTTATGATCTGATCCATAAGGTTAGGCTTTGCCAACAGGGTGGATAGGAATCCTTGAGGAACAATGTGAAGATTAAGCTTACGAAATTCCTCGTGGAGAAGTGGTTGACTTTGTTGTAACATCAGGTTGTTACAATAAGATTTATGACTTAACGCATCAGCCATGACATTGGCTTTGCCCGGGGTGTAAGTTATTCCTAAGTCGTAATCCGAGATCAACTCGACCCAACGTCTTTGCCTGAGATTCAAATCCGGTTGGGTGAAGATATATTTCAAACTTTGGTGATCGGTGAAGATCTCGCAACGATTACCGAGGAGGTAATGTCGCCAGGTTTTTGAGTGCATGGACTACAGCTGCAAGCTCTAGATCATGTGTGGGATAGTTTTCCTCATGTGGGTGTAATTGCCGTGAAGCATAGGCAATTACATGACGATCTTGCATGAGTATGCAACCTAGTCCTTGTCGGGAGGCGTCGGAATAGATAATAAAGTCCTTGGAGAAATCTGGTGGTACCAGTACGGGAGCAGATGTCAGGCGTCTTTTCAGTTCCTGAAAGCTGAACTCGCACTATGGGGTCCACTCGAACTTTTTATCTTTCTTGAGGAGTTCAGTTAGAGGTTTAGCAACCTTGGAGAAATTCTCGACGAAGCGGCGGCAATAGCTCGCTAAGCCAAGGAAGCTCCGAACTTGCTTGACCGTCTCAGGTGGAGTCCAATCAAGGACGGCTTGAACTCGCTCGGGATTGACAGCAATACCCTTACCAGAGATTACATGGCCTAGATAGGTCACTTCTGGCAACCAAAATTCACACTTGGAGAATTTGGCATAAAGGCGATGCTCTCGAAGTTTCGTCAATACCAGCCTTAGATGTTTGGCATGTTCCTCTTCATTCTTGGAGTAGATGAGTATGTCATCGAGATAAACTACGACGAATTTATCCAAATACTCCATGAAGACCGAGTTCATTAACCGAGAGAAGGTGGCTGGGGCATTGGTTAAACCGAAGGACATAACGGGTACTCGTATTGGCCATAACGAGTAACAAAGGCCGTTTTGGGGATGTCCCCGTTTCTGATTTTGATTTGATGGTAGCCCAACCTCAAATCCATCTTGGAAAAGACTGAGGATCCAGCGAGCTGATCATACAGATCGTTGATCCTGGGAAGCGGATACTTGTTCTTGATAGTGACCAAGTTGACAGGTCGGTAATCTACAACCATCCGATCCGTTCCATCCTTCTTTTTAACGAAGAGGACGGGGCAATCCCAAGGAGAGGAACTAGGACAGATGAAACCCTTTTTCAAGGACTCATCGAGTTGGTTCTTAAGCTCGGCTGGTTCTAAGGGTGCCATCTTATAGGGTCTCCTAGAAATTGGAACGGTTCTTGGAACAAGGTCTATCACAAACTCGACATCCCTGTCAGGTGGAACACCTGGCAGTTCTTCTGGAAAGACATCCGGAAAGTCCCGGACTACCGGAATATCCTCAAGGTCTGGAAGGGGGTTGGCATTTAGGGAGTAAAGTTGGCGCTTGGCCACTCGAGTTAAGACATTGACTTTCTTGCCCGATGGGTGAGTAAGTTGAACGGTTCTAGTGGCACAATCAATCTTAGCATAATGAGCTGACATCCAGTCCATACCCAAGATGATGTTTATGTCCGAGGAGTTGAGAGCTATTAAGGATGCAAGGAAGACAAATCTATCGACAAGAATTTCGTTCCCATGGCTTACTCTAGAAGTTTGCCATTTGGAACCCGGAGTTTGAATTACCATGGAAGTGGGCATGTCACAGAATGTCGTGTTATGCAATCGAGCATAGTTCTCGGATATGAATGAATGAGATGCTCCAGTATCGAAAAGAACAGATGCCGGATGGCAATTAACAAGGAGCGTACCAAGGACGACGTTAGGATCCTCATGAGCCTCCTCGGCTGAGACATAGTTGACATGGCCACGTGCAGTGGTGACCGGCTTGGCGTAGAATGTCTTTCCCGCTGGCTTACCATGGCCAACGGACTTTCCAGACTGATTGGGGTTGTTGTTCTGGGGACACTCTCGACTATAGTGACCCGACTCTCCACACTTGAAACAGGTCACAACATTGGGGCGTGGAGCAGCATTAGCAGCGGGGCCACCATAGGGCTTGGGCGGTGCAAACTGCTGGTTGGGACGAGGCGCCTCAAAGGATGGCCTCAGAATGAACCTGGGTGGCAGTGCCGTGCTTGGAATCCACACCCGACGCTGCTCAGATCCAGAGCCGGATGAAGAGCCAAAATCACGGGAGTGCTTGCGTAAAGCGTCATAGTCAGACTGGCCTGTCTCAGCACTGATGGCTTTATTGACCAACTTATGAAAGGAGGTGCACTCGTGCAGACGAAGATCATGGCGAAGCCCAGGGCTAAGTCCCTTGTGGAACCTTGCCTGCTTCTTGGCGTCGGTAGATACTTCTTCAGGAGCATATCATGCCAGATTCCCAAATTCACGACTATATGCATCCATAGTCAGTCTTCCTTTGGTGAAATTGCAGAACTCTTCCCTCTTGCGATCTATGAGACCTTCCGGAATGTGATGCTCACGGAAAGCCTCACTGAATTCAGCCCAAGTAGTGATTTGGCCGATCGGGCGCATAGCTTCAAAGTTTTCCCACCAAAGGCTAGCAGGGCCTTCGAGGTGACAGGCAGCATAAGTAACCTTGTCAGCTTCGGCTACGTTGGCAGAATGTAGCTTGTGGGTGATGCTGCGAAGCCAGTCATCCGCGTCGAGGGGCTCGACGGAATGGTTAAAGTTTGGTGGGTACAGCTTGATGAAGTCATTGATTGACACCAAGTCATTTCGCTGATGGCGTGCAGTGTTCTGCTCAATCCGCTCCAACAAGCGGTTAGTCTCACGCTTGTTTCTTTCCGCCTCCAGCATCACTTCGGCCAGAGAAGGCGGGTGAGGCAGATTTTCACCCCTAGCTGCACTGGCTTCCCCCTGCTCCGAGGCAGCAGGGTTGTTGCGGGTGTTGACCATCCTAGGAGAAAACAAGACAACAATTTAGATAAGGATGGCACAAACTTAGCAAGGAAGTGCAGAATGTAATGGATAACATGGAATGCTAAGATGTTCATTGCACGACATGGTAATATAGAAACTTCCATATATATACCATTGGTCATACACACCGTACATAGTTTACTACAAGCCTAGGCTAGAGTACAACTACGGTGGAAGACATTACATCTCATCGAAGGCATTCCAAGCTCCTATACATTATTTTTCTACACCTCCGGAGCGTGATACACACCAAGTCATATCCCACGGTCGCGCGGGACTGTGGAGAATACAACTACTACAATACTAGTGAAACTACTACTAGCTCAGACGGCTCCGTAGTAATCCTCATAGAAGTCGCCACCAAAACCTGGAAGTGGAACATGATCATCTGGGAACAAACGGTCCTGCGGAGCCTACGGAGCAAAGGGACTCGGATGTGGCCTTGGTCCCACAGGTGATGGCAGACGGGGACCACGAGGAGGGGTGATGCCTCCTACATCGCGCCACTCCATACAATCTGGCAATCCAGACCGTACAGGGTACAGATCTCTCAGATCCATGTATCCTGCCTGTACCGCCGGTGCAAACCGAGTCAAAGTGGCCTAGTGATCAACACGAGAGTTAAAAAGCTCCATACGCAAGGCCCGATTTTCGCGGTCCTTATCCTCGAGCATCTCGGCAGTGGTGCGGAGTAGTGACTCCTCATGTGTGGGGTCAGCATAGATAGCCTGGAGATACCCTTGCGCTCCCGGAAGTGAAGCTGGCATATAACGGAAGTTGGTGTTCCGAAGCAGGCCAGTCCGGACTCGCATGATGGTCATCATGAAATAGGCAGCATCCTGCACAGCCATCTCAACAGAACCCCGAGTCCATATGAACAGTGAAGGGGCTCAGTGGCTCCAGGATAAGAGGGATATATCATGACGGTACAGAGGTACTGGCTCTGGTTGAAGTCTCGGAATTGCTCTTCGACAGTGTATTCGGGATACCAATGGTAACTCGTCTCGATCATAACCCGGACTAACATAGCAGTATGACCGGGCACATCGAGGCACCGGGTCAGGCGAACCACTTGGTTTTGAGCACGAGTGGCCATCTGAAAGCACAACCATAATGCAAAGACATTAGAATTTCTAGGGAAAATTGGACAGCATAACAGCTGTAAATGCTCAGAAACGGATTTGAGACATCCACAACAGTTTGCAATACCACTCAACAACATCATATCAAGGTTCTGATTCAACTGGCAACATACTAAAAGTAGTAGAAACTGTGCTGAGGCTTGTAACATCAATCCTATAAGCTACTACGGATTAGTAACACGTGAACCTGATAGAAGAAGAGAGCCTAGTCCTTAACCCACGTTGAATGAGAAGAGAATGACTCAGATCAAAGGGCATAAGGTAGGAGTAAAAGAGCCTTACGTTCCCTCCCACAATCAATTCCCCTACATATAGCTAAAGCATTTCTAGACTCGACATCGACCAGTTTGGATCAACGAACCTACAGGCAGTCCGGCTCTGATGCCAACGCTGTCACGACCCCGATTCCAAGTCACATCGATCTAGCCGGTAACACCTCATATCACATTGCGGCCTCACGCACGGTATTCCCACGGGTGTCGCCTTACCATGGCCCGGGACCGTTTGCGCCTTTTGGCTCACGTATATGATAGTGTCGCTAGCATCCATATGACAGAGAACCCGGGCTGACATGGCTAGTCATGAACCCAAAGCGGCACAGACCTATGGAGACAGGCATACGTGATTCACATCGAGCATGTCGGTCATCAGCGCGTTAATCCGGGCTGTAGCACTGGGCTAACAGGACTCTGGGGAACCCGGGCTGTAGTAGGCTAGGCAGGACTCCGGAAGTCACCGCGTGACATTTCCCCGAAGGGACAGAGATAGGAACGAAGTGAAACACATGCCGGCCAGTCAATTGTCCAGAGCAGTAGTGCTGGGCTAGCAGGACTCCGATGAACCGGGCTGTAGTGGACTACTATCACTCAGGAAGCACTAGACTACATTTCCCCATATGAGAGGCTTCCAAGGATAAACAACTAGATTGTCGGATCCCACTCATACCAAGCATTTCAATCATACACACAATATGCCCGATATGAGTACATACAACATGGCATCACAACAAAACTCCACAACTCAAGTACTTTATTTAAAGGCTCCAAAGAGCCATACATAACATGCTCATACAGGTAGGGGTCACATGACCCGACACTCAAGTCATACAAGCATACAAGCACATGCGGAAGCAAATAGTCTGAGTACAGACACTAGAAAGCAAAAAAGGCTTCTCGAAGCCTGTCTATCTACATGGGGCCCTCCATGGCCATGATCACCACCTGGGTGGAAAGTCACTCATCGACGTCGAGATCTACATAAAACCCATCGGAGGGGGCGGTGTTGTCGTCTGAAAACAGTAATTAAGCAAACATGAGTACAAAGGTACTCAGCAAGTCTTACATCAGAACCTACTATACATGCTCATTCTCAAGAAGGTGGTGGAGTTATTGCAGCAAGCCAGCTTTGACTCTTGGCTAAGCCATCCTACGAGACTCCACTAGTAAAATAGTTTTTCGCACACGAGTCCACTACTCAGCAACACAATACCTCACCGGGGATCCTCCCTCGCCATCCTACGAGAGGGCCATTCTCGGTACTCACACTTATCTTGAGTCTTTTAGTAGTATCCATTAACTTGTCTATGAACTGTATAGGCAACCAAGTAGTCCTTTACCGCGGACGCGGCTATTCTAATAGTTTTATACCCTGCAGGGGTGTACTTCTTCATACACGCTTTCACCACTTACCGCCGTTTACACGACATGTACTCGGCAACCTTCAAGCGGAAGCTCAATGAGGGTGTCGGCCACGGCCTACCTAAACACTCAAGCCTCTGGTCCAGGTTTATCGCCTATCCAGGTTCCATCCGCAGGGAGTCTGGCCGAGGTTTCCACATACGGCCCCGAATGATGTGAACAGGGTTCCCGAGACACCAAACGGGTGACTCGATACACCGTGCCACGGTGTATCTACCGCAACATAACCCACCCCTAGGGTCAGCGCTACGCACGGCCGCCAACACATAACCTACAAACACCAGAAACTAATTGCAACTCCTGAACAGAGTACTAGGGTGATTAAGAAGTCGAGAGGGTCAATTAAGGATCCCAATGCATGGTAGTAGCTGATTCTTAAAATCACACATACAGAACTCAGTTCTAAGGGACGGCCTCAATGAAACAACCCACCATGTACTCCTACATGGCCTCTCATCGATACCTTTACCAAATCATGTTCAACACATCCCTCACATTACCGACATAATCATTTCACTCTAGCCCATCACCCAGATGAACCCGACCTGACACAACTCTAAGCATAGCAGGCATAGCAAGGTAGGAAACACATACATGGCTCAATCAACTCCTACACATGCTAGTGGGTTTCATCTAGTTACTGTGGCAATGATAGGTCATGCAGAGGATAAGGGTTCAACTACCGTAGCACACAGCAGTTTGAATCGCGTTGTCTTAATGCAGTAAACAAGAGCAGAAGCGAGAACATGGGTTTGTATCGGAATGATCAATGGGTTGCTTGCCTGATGGAGTGGCAGTAGGGTACTGCCCTTCAGTTGGATACTCGGAGATATCCTCAGAGGCAGAACCTACCACGAAGGACACACAGAACATAATCAACACATGACAATATGCAACAATATGATGCATGCTATGACATGGCAAAATGATGTGTCTTGCCTAATGCAATGCTAAAACAGAAAGGAATGAACTCATTTGAATCAAAGATTCAAATTTTAGTTCATTTAACATAGCCTTATTATTGCATTATCTTATTTTGCTTAAACAGCAAGGTTATCTTGTTTTGTCATGCATGAAACCATTACAGATGGATAGATTGAATTTTTCTGGTCATTTTTCATATATAAATTGTTTGATTTGGAGCTATGGTTGATTTTCTATGATTTTTAGAAGTTTTGACTATTTTCTGGAATTTCCTATTAAAGAATAAATCCAGAAAAGGATTTACTGCATCAGCATTGCGTCAGAGTGACGTCAGGGGTCAACGGGCCGGTCCAGGTCAAACCTGACCAGTGGGACCCGCGTGTCAGTAGTTAATTAACTAACTAATTTTTGATTAGTGCTAATCTAAGTTAATTAGCTGGGCGGTCCCATGTGTCAGAGACTCAAGGGAGGTCAACCTGGGCCCACACGGGGTCAAACAGGGTCAACTCACCGGCGTTTAGCCGCCAGCGAGGCCAGACGCGGCGGAGCAGCGCGGGTTTTGCACTCCGGCGACCAAAAGGACGGCGGAGACCATCTACGTGGTGCGGGGAGTGAGCCGCGTTGAGTGGTGGCAGTGGGTGGAGCTGGGGTGGCCGGAAACATCGCCGGCGATGATTTTGGCGGCGGCCGGAGCTTGGGTGAGCTCGGAACCGAGGCTGCGGGGCACGGCGAGGCGCGTGGTAAGGTGCATTAGGCTCCTGGAAACATGGTGAGGTTAGTGGACTAAGTGGTATGGCCGTGGCATGGTCGGAGCCTCGTCGATGACGAGCTCCGCAGTGGCGCGTGCGGGCGATCTCGAGGCAGCGCGTACGGTGCACAAGAGCTAGAACGGAGAGGGGGAGAAGGTCAGTAGCTCATTGCGGTTGCAGGGGAGCGAACGACGAGCTCGGGGAAGAGCTGGAGCGAGCGGGGCGACGAGGGGGATCTCCGGCGACCGAGGTTGAAGATGAGCTTGGTGCAGCGTCTCCGGGGCGAGCGAGCGCTCGGGGATGGGTCGAGGCGAAGCAGTGGACGACGACGGAACTTCTTGGCATGGCGAGGCAACGAGTGGACGACGGTGGCTGCGGTGCTGCTTGTCGGCGGCGACGGCTGCGCCCTGCTTCGGGGGAGAGAGCAAGAGAGGCGAGACAAGGGGGAGAGTGGAGCGGTCGAGGGGTCCAGGGGGTCTGCGTGGCACTCGTAGACGCATCCGGGGCGTAGGCAGAAGCAGGAGGTGGCCGGCGTGTGGCTGCGGGCGCCGGCCACGCGCCTCTCGTCCTCCTGGCGAGAGGAAGAGGATGACTGGCGTGAGCCAGTGGACTGGGCCGAGCTGGGCCAGGCCAGGGCGACAGGTAAGTCTCTGCTCTCTGTCTCTCCTTTTCTGTTTTTCATTTATTCTATTATTTCTGTAACTTCAGGGCTTTATTAAAAATGCCCGGGCATTTCCAAAAATCATAAAATTAATCATGGCTACTGCTTAGAATATATCCAACAGCAAACATTTTAGTTTATGATTATTTGAGCATTTAAAATATTTATAGCATTTAAATGCCCAAATGCAAATACTATAAGAATTAATCCAATGACCTTGAGATGTCCTAGAAAAATGTGCACCATTTTGTCAAAGGTTTTAACCCAAAACAAAAAGGGTGGGCTTTTTAGAAGGGCATTTCAGGTTCATTGAAAAAGTTTTTTAGTAAACCCTAGTTGTTCCAGGGGGGTTGCTGGGGGTTCTGTCATCCCCATTTCAAATTTAAAATAAATTTAAACATGATACACATGTCCAACCAATCCTAATGCTTGACTAACACAGGGATGTGACAAGTGGCGTTGTAGGTTCCGGTGAAGCTTGGTACTCCGATGTTCAGGTACTTAGTGACTTCCTTCAGGTGACGTCCAAAGGGTGTATCTTCATCCGGCCGTGTGAACTTGTTCCTTGCATCCGCCATCCTAAAAGAGAGTAGAAAAGATGAGGAGTCAGAATGAGAAGAGTGAGTAGTGATCTTGGGCTTTAGCTTAGTGGTCGTGTCCTACAGTCAGCTTGTGCTCTGATACCATCTTGTAGCGACCAGACCTCAAACAGTCCAATCTCTATGCTCCGGTGTCATCCCTCGATCGGTAATGCTGACACCACAATACTTGAAGGATTTATAACAGAGTAGCAAACACACACTTATTACATCGAATGTCTCAAAAGAGAACTTATTACAATAAATATGGCTTAACGCCATCTAATAACGATAACAGCGAAAGGCTTGAAAGATAAGCAAGTCCATCAACTCCAACGGCATCACTCAGTATAGAACCACGACCTAAAGGCACCTTACTCGTCGTCTAAAAAGTCTGCAACATGAACGTTGCGGCCCGAAATGGATCCGCACATGGAATATGCTGGCAATGTAACACATAGAGAGCAAAGAAAGAATAAGGCTATACTACATGCATATTTGGCTGGTGGAAAGCTCTATGGCTACAGTTTTGTGTAAAGCCAATTTTTCCCTACTACAAAGGAATAAATTTTATTTAACTATCATGGTAGTTGTTAAACATTGAGAGTGTAGACACCCTCTCAATCCCAATTAAGCATCATCATTAAAACCCAACAAAATTAATTTAGAGTAACACGATGAGATTCACATGATAATCCAAGTACTAGATACTTAAGATGTCCATAACCAGGGACACGGCTAACCATGATTAGTTTATACACTCTGCAGAGGTTTGCACACTTTTCCCCACAAGACTCGATCTCCTCCATTGGGATTCTCGCACTACATGATGTTTGAGAAACGGATGACCGAGACATAGTCTTTCAGAAGCGCTTGCACCTTACGAACGGGTAGACCGTACCAACCTACATCCCCTACATCTACTAGTCTACCACTGTAAGAGTTCGCACAACTTAGTCAACTATGCTAGAGCCCGTAGTAGCTTGTGGCTGCACACGGAAGTTTCTAGTATGAATAATCTCATGACCCCTTTGAGCCTGGGTGGCGGTCCAAAAGAAAAACAGGCAATCGCTGGAATACCCAGGTGCCTCAATCCACCCAGATGTGTGTTTAGGTTGCCACCTTAAGTAAACCATTAATTTAACAATATCACATCTGTCATGGATACACTCACCCAATCCACATCTACTAGCATAGCATTGCAATATAAGCAAACGTAGAAGTAACTCCCAAAGGTTTGATAATAAAACAGGTAATAGGTACTACCTCATCTACTTCCCAAACCCACAATTTAATTAGATCCTAATCATGCAACGGTGTGAGGATTGATCTAATGCAATAAAAACTGGGTAGTAGGAGGTATGATCAAAGTGTTACTTGCCTTGCTGATGATCCGCAAAACCTAGTGATTCGAAGTAGCAAGCGGCGCACTCCGGGTACTCTATCGCAAACAAACAAGCATACAATAAGTACTCATCTAATGCATAGGTAAAACTCGAATAAGAGATCTAACCAGATAGTTCAACTTAAGAACTCCGGTTGGCAAAAAGAATCAAATCAAATGAAGCAACAAAAGACAAACGGCGAAAGAAACAAGCTTCGTTTACTATTCTGGATCTAGGTCAAATTTTACAAAGGCAAAAACTTGTTTGATTTGGTTAAACGGAAAGAGGGTTTCGAGACGAAACTCCAGGTTCTTGAATCGCCTGATTCCAATAAACGAGCGAAAAGTTAAACTAGAACGAAAATCGGATCAGAAATCGCGATCAGAAATAATCGCGGAATAATCCGAGAAAAAGAAAAACGACGAACAAAATAACGAACAAACGTTTGTTTTCTGGAGCTAAACGATGAACGCGTTCGTTAAAACAAACGGACGAGCAAACGCTCGCTAAATAAATAAACCGGATAAAAAACCGATCTATTAAAAAAACAAAAACAAGGGTTTTAAAAAAAACGAATCGGTTTTTTCTCAGAAAACTGGGCGGCTACCTCGGCTCGGTCCGGCGGGGTTCCGGGCGGCGGCGATGGGCAGCAGGGGCGGCGGGGAGGCGGCAGGCGGCGGCTGGCGGCG